>NW_020697213.1:2563695-2592310 GCF_002925995.2 Terrapene triunguis
AGCCCTGGCTGGGATGATTTAGTTGGGAATTGGTCCTGCTTTGAGCAGGGGGTTGGACTAGATGACCTCCTGAGGTCTCTTCCAACCCTGATATTCTATGATTCTATGATAGTTTATCTCAGAACATACTCTCGCTTCTTGGCCTGAGAAGTTAGCAGTATGTGGGGTCTTGCCAAGTTGTTTCTGTTAGGAAGAGAAATTGATGGTACAAGTCAGAATTTCTTTGATGCAAGGAATGTACACAGTTCTGTTTCTGTGTACACCAGAGGAACAAACAGCAGACCAGTTTCCTTGCTCACAAATTCCAAGCCTGCCTTACCAGCCAGTCTTGTGCCCCCAAGGAATTCTGTCTCTGTTTCCTCTCAGGGGCATGCTCATGCCTGTTTCTCTGGCTTCCTTCTGGCTTTCTGGTTGCTTTCTATCTCTTCCACTCATGCAAATACAGCTGCAACCAGTCAGCGCCCCCTGCCTTTGCAATCAGTCCCCAAGGAAACTCCTCATTTGCCTTGAGTTCTGGCTAAAGCCTTCCCATGTGGCCCAGTGCCTTGGGCAGTGGTTTCAGCTATCTTACTCTGTAAAGGAGCTTAATTGCATTTCCATTTAGCCAGAATGAAGGATGGCTAGCATGCCCATCAACTTTAATGATGTCTGTGATTACGTGTAGATCAGACACGCTTGACTGCAGCCATTAATGTCTTCGAGCATAACAATATATAATCATTCATCTCTCTACAAAATATTTGTAAATATTATTGCATTATTTATTACAGGCTGTTTATCCTGCAAATGAGACTCTGTTCTCAGTGTACCACTATTTATTCTGTCTTGACTTACCTATAGTTGTCTTTTTTAATAGCTGAGATTGCATGCTGTTTTTTGGTGCTAATTATCCCCATAAGCTGGAAAGAAAGAATCCAGTGAAAAGTGGATGATAAAGTGCCATTTTCTTTTCAGAAAAGCCATGTCAAGTGGAGCAACTAGACCGAATCCTTCTGTCTGGGGTCTATAATGTGCGCAAAGGGAAGACACAGTTGCACAAGTGGGCAGAACGCTTGGTCATTCTCTGTGGCACCTGCCTCGTCGTATCCTCCGTGAAGGATTGCCATACAGGAAAGATGCACATTCTGCCTCTTGTCGGAGGGAAGGTGAGGCTGTTGGGCCTAACTGATTCTTTGTTAGTTTCCTGTAGGTAAGATGTGAGAATGAAGGGGCCACCAGGAATTATGTTCCCTACAAGAAGTCAGTCTAGGCCTCTTTAGTGAGAATCTGTGTTAAGATGTTTGAATACATCTGCCTCACTCCTCTCTGCTTATTTACTAGGCAATCTTTAGTTTAATAAAACAGTGAAAGGAATGCAGGTTCTGTGCTTCAGCCATAAATTACATGATACTTTTACGTGTATTGGTTCTGTCCAGCAATTTACCATGACCCAGAAATAATTACTTATTGGGTCTGTTCCATAAGTGCTGGAACTAGGGGTGCTGGGGTGGGAGTGCTATTACACTCCCTGGCTTGAAGTAGTAATAGCAAACCAAATACACCTCTACCCTGATATAACGCGACCCGATATAACACGAATTTGGATATAACGCAGTAAAGCAGTGCTCCGGGGGGGGGAGGCTGCGCACTCCGGTGGTTCAAAGCAAGTTCGATATAACGCGGTTTCACCTATAACGCGGTAAGATTTTTTGGCTCCCAAGGACAGCGTTATATCGAGGTAGAGGTGTACATGGTTTCTAAATTCATCACCCCTACTGTAAAAATTGCTCTGTTTCAACAGAGAGGTTCTGAAAAGGAGTTTTTGCTGTATATCAGCCAGAGGGGACTAACTTGACTGTACTTTGTGGAGTGTCTTGTATTGGTTTTGTTTAACATTCCCACCCCCCGCATTTCAGATTGTGTAATTGTTGGAATGTAGACTGGGCTATTTTTTGTTCTTATTTCTCCCATTTCAGGTGGAAGAAGTGAAGCGTCGGCAGCACTCGCTTGCTTTCAGCTCTGCTGGTGCACAAGCTCAAACCTACCATGTTTGCTTTGAAACGCTGGCAGAGTACCAGAGATGGCACCGGCAGGCATCCACGGTGAGGCCCAATAAGCTGTAGGTGCGGGTGCTCTGATACAAGGGCAAGAGGAAAGAAAGCTTGGAGAATTTTGGAACAGGCTTACTTTTGAGAGACAGCTTCTAACTCATGTTCTTAGAGAGTACCGAGGCCACCTGAGGGCTTCCTTTGAACTATGACATCTGTGGGTTGGAGGCTACTTATCCGCTGCATGTCTCTCTGATCTGCTGGATGCTTCATTTCAGCATTCCACCAGACTGCGGCAGCTATGTAGCAGTTACGAGCTGTAGTTCTGCGCTATCCCACACTGATAGCACTATTCATATTAACCAAGCATCTGAAGTTTATTGCGGTCTTCAAAACTAATCCCAGAGACTAACTTCTCTTTCTTCCCAGCTACAGCAGTCTATAAGTCCTTCCTACTGCCTTGGCTGCATCCACCTGAACAATGTGCTAGACTCACAGAGAGCCTCTCTGATGGATTTGAGTTAGCACAGAATCCAAATACGACCAGAGGAGGTGGATTCTGTTCAGGTCCACATGCTTATTCCACATCAGAGCAGAGTCAGAAGGGGATGGCTTCAGTGTTGAGCTTCACTTCAACATCCTGTTCATGTGGCAGGCCCATTAAATCCTGAAGGGATTGCATTTCTGGAATCATTTTCTGTCCTTGCAAGTAAGGAAGAAGCAGAAAAAATGAGCATGAATCTCACAACTCGGTGCTGTGCCAACCTGGGTGTCTGAGACCCTCTTCATTGTTGGGTTTTTGTGTATCAGATACTTCAGGTGCATTGGCACAGACTCATTTGGTATTGGCTATATCAGACTTGTGTTTTGTATTGGGTCTCTTGGCTTCGGTACTCCTGGCATTGGAGATCTCTGCATCAGAACCTTTAGCACTGGATTCTTTGTCACTGGGCACATTGGCATCCACTGTGTCCTCCATATTGGGTGTGCCGTTATCCGGTCTTAGCCCCTGACATTGGCTGTTACAGCATCACCTGTTCCTTTTGTTCCAGGCTTTGGTAGTGAGTCAGGTTCCAGTGACTCTCACCTTGTCAGCACCTCCTTAGAGTGGCTTTGTCATTATATTCTTCCTGGACCTCTAGTGGGGAAGCCTATTCTGCTTTTCTGTTTTTATGTTTCACTGGTGCCACACCCTAGTGGAATCGGTCCTAAGACTCAGGAGGCCCTAGAGTTGACATTACCATTGTCTGGGCAAGAGTACTTTGGAGCAAGGGATCCCACTTTGAAGCCCAAACTCAATCCTAGATGGCAGTGAGGGAACTAGTGATATATCAGAAATAGCCAGAGAAAAGGATGAAAATTATTAGAGACCTGGAAAGTCTGCTGTAATGAGGCGCTCTTATTGATCATTTTTCAGACTACGAGAACCAGGGGGACATTCAATGACACTGAAAGGCAATAAATTTAAATCTAATCTAAGGAAATACATTTTTGTTTAACTAAAAGCCAAGAGTTTACCAGGATTCAACAAAGACTAGATGTTATACAGGTAGTAAGGACATCCACAGTTACATTAGGTAGAATTAAAAATGGGATGTAAACTATCAAGCTTCAATGCATGAGCCAGTCTTTAACTGCCAGATGATGTTTCTCTGTGGACAGGTTATTGCATAACTGTCTGTTACAGGGTTTCTTGTACCTTCATCTGAAACGTATTGTCCACTGCCAAAGAGAATTCTGGACTAGATGGAGCACTGGTCTGATCCACTATGATGATTCCTGTGTACTACAGAGCATGTTTATTGGTGATTGATGGACTGTGCTAACTCAGACCTTAGATAGTATCAGCTTCTGATGTGAAATACAGGTTAAGAGATAATGTCTTATATTAGCTTTGGCTGTATAAAATATCCCATTTCTCCATGCTAGATCTTCTATGTGTTTGACTTGCATTTATTGTTCTCTGTTTTACATTGATTGGCCTGAATGCTAACAAAGGCTTCTTGTATAAAGTGTATGGCTTCCACCATATAGGCCAATGTATACATGTTTTCACTACTAAAGACTTTGCTCTTATGTAGTATAATTTGTGAAAATAATGCAGAAACTGCAGTTGATACAGAATGCAGCTGTCTGCCTCTTCCATTGGCTTCCAGTTTGCTTCCACTGCTAGTTTAAGGCAGAGGTTGCAATTGTCAAAGCAGTTAATAGATCGTTCCCCAGTGTAGTAGGGGCTTATCAGCACTGGACCCATCTGTTGCCTCAGTTTAGCTCCTTTCTCCCCCCCCCTCTAGTCAAACCACCTTAGTTGGTGCTTTTGAATTACTCTCGCCTTATGGGGTCTGGTTTATTCTCAAAATAACAGTTAGCCCACCCTGCTTTTCCAGGCTCACCGGTTCCTTTTAGACTTTTCCAGTGCTCAGTAGTCCTTCCAGTTGTTTACCAGGGTTTTGCCCTCTTTCCAGAACTTCCTGGTCCTTTATAATCCTGTCCCAGCTGAGATTTTCTTCCTGCAAATGTCTCAGCTGAAGTTTTTTTCAGTCATAGAATCCAAGGCTAGAAGAGAGCATTGAGATCATCTAGTCTGACCACCACCTTCCCAGCAGGTTCCTTTCCCTCTGCTTGGGAACTGTGGAAAATTGTCTCTATTCTGTTGGAGTCTTCCTAACAGAACACAAGCTGCCCTTATATCTCTCAGCATGCCCTTTTACATAGTCACATGACCTTGCTATTCCCTCAGCCCCCTCACTTGAAAAGCAATTCTGTGAAAGGGGGCCAGTCTTGGAACGGGTGCATGTGCATCCCAGGACCAGTGTTACACCCAGCTGCATAAGAGACCAAATATCAATCTTTGAACTGCCAAGAGAGTTTTGCTCCTGTGATGTATGCAAAATGTATGCAAATCAGAGCAGTGCCTTTCCTGTGCCCTTCTCCATGCTTGTGTATGTGCCTGCCGACAGGAATGGACAGTAGCAACATACAAGCCTGGGATCAAATCCTAAACACTGTGTGTAAACCTATCCTGGGTGGGCTGAATTTGCCTCTGATAGATACCTGAGGGGTTTCATTTTCTTGTGCTTTGTTAGCACTTGTCTAGCTTGTCCCGCCAATAAACTTGCGTTGAATTGAACTGGAAAGAAAATTGTAAATGTAGCTGTAACTCTGTTACCCTTTTCTTTTTTTCAGGTGGTGTCTCAGCGACTCAGCACAGTTGATCTGTCTTGTTATAGCCTTGAGGAGGTACCTGAGTATCTCTTCTACAGTCAAGACATCACCTACCTCAACCTGCGACACAACTTTATGCGACTGGATGGATCAGGGGGTCTTGACTCTCTTTGCAGGTCTGCAGAGAACCATTTTCTATTACATTTTGCGGTTCTGGAATATACAATTGGGTGAGGAGGCAGGAGTATACTGAGGGTCCATGGTCCTTGTGGGAAGTTGGCATACTTGTAAGAGTTTGGTCTTTGGGAGGATTCTGCCTACCTCAAGGTGATGAAGACTAGGAAATATAATTTTTGTCTCCGTTCACTGTTCGACTTCCAGCAATTTACAGTATGTACAGGCTGTCCTTCCACACGTTCCTTTCATATTAAGGATGATTGTGCTGAACCTTGTGTGGTGATATGCTATTACATAGGGAAGTTATGGTGGTGATTATAATGCCATTTGCTAAACAGTCTGGCAGCATAGTTAGATATAAGAACAAATGCTGAGGGAGAATATGATAAAACAGTCAAGAGTAAAAGCATGTACTAAGGAATGCAAGTGTAAAAGAAGCCTGTTTTAATTAATCTTTAATGCTGTCACAAATTCAGAATCGGTAGTGTCTGCGAGACTCCAGCTTTACACTGGGAACTTGTAATTATCCATTTACTGGGTGTGGGAGATGCATGATGGATTGTATGCTAGGTACAGCTAGCTCCGATAAGTAGGAGAGTGTAGGGACCCAATTAGACCTAAAAATAAGAGAACTTTAAAAACAAATCCCAAAATAAATCAGACTCCGTTGTAAAGCATGGAGCGGGGCAGTCTTTCTTCCTGCAAGTCCCTGCCTTCTTTTACTTGCTAACAAGGGGTTCTGGCAGTTACTTTGTGAAATATTGAAAGCCAACTGGCATCCTACAGCAACATAATCAAATAGCTGTGTTCCTGTGGCAGGATTATTTTGGAAATCTGCAAAAATGCTCCTCTAATTTCTCCATAGTATTTTGTCTCCCTCCTCCTGAGAGCAATGAAATATTCAGGTGACCATAGGTATAGGTGAAAGAATATACCTTTACTATGCTATTTCTGTGCAATTTCATCAAGGGCTAAAGTCTAGTTTATTATCCAGGTTCTTCTATTTCTAAGCTTGTCTTGGTTTCCTACCTGCTTAGTTGCAGTGATAATAGTAGGTTCTCTGTCTGGAAAAACTGTAATGGTCCTTTCAGGGTCTATTGTAGTATTTGAAAAGTGAGAAAAGAACTAGAAATCATGACATTAGAATAATGAAAATTCCTGAGCAGCTTTCAAGATGCTGTTTTCCTGGTCCCTGGGTGGGACAGCCGTGTGGCAGGTTCCTTAGATTGATTGCCATTGGCTATGCAATCAAGTCTGCATTCTAGACTTAGTATGCCAAAAGCTGGACTTCTTATCTCTCTCCCTGGCAGGTGTCATTGCCCAATGAAGCTGAAACTCCCCAAAAGAAAGGACTTTAAGGAGACCTGCATCTCACTAGCCAGCAGCCAATCTTGTATAAATGTGCAAGACTAGTACTATCGTGCCCAGGATGCAGCTTAGTGGGCACTGCCACTTTCTGCCTTTTAAACTGATTTCGCATGCATGGTCACTAGGTATCCATGTGTCTCAGACCACAGCCTTGAGAAAGGAGTCACACACCTTATGCAAGAGGAATCCTTAGTCTATACCTTTGAGACAGAATGTCGAGCATGGGAGTCTCTTGTTAGAGGTGGAATGTTTTAACTCTCTGAGGCAGTGTATGTGAAATTCCCAAAGAGTTTTAAAAACAAGATTTAGTAAGAATACAGCAAAAAGGTCCAAATAAAACAAAAGAAACAGTTTGCATGGTGCATCTATTCTTGTGCTCATCAAGAGCCAAGCTGGATAGGTACCTCTTCTGCTTAGTTACAGTAGGGTATTAGCTTTCCATTTCTAGAGATTCTCCCTTCTTTGTGCCAGTCTCTCAGGCTTTGTCTTCACTAGTGAAAAAGGTGTATTTTTAGCATGTGTTAGCAGGTAGAGGTAATCTGTGAATAAACCCTGGGGGGAGCCTAGACAGCTAACATATGTTAAAATTACAACAGCCTCATCTACACTAGAAGTGCATATATGTGGTGTTCTTTGACTGGCCTGTGCAGATTGCCACTTATGGGCTGCATGGGCAGTGCAGCTTGGATGGTGGAACGTTCTTGTAGCAATGTCCATTAAGTGCTCTCGTACCCCCTCCTGTTTTCCCCTCACTGTTACTGAATGTTCTAAAGACAAGGCTGTAAAAAGCGGGCAGAGCACTCCAGCCATCTAAGTGCCTTCCAGCCGCAGTTTAGAACAGACCGGGAACCTTGCTCGTTCAATCTGACTTGGATTGGTCCATCAAGACACAGAGCCTTTGACTGTTTCTTAGTTTATTAAGTTAAAGTTTAGGCTTAGTTTTATTATTTCCTTTATTTCAATACATTAATTTATTGTATCCTGTTCCTTGGCATGGATCTGCAAATCCAACAAAGGAAGAGGGCGGGATTTAAAAGGAGCACCGCTTGTTCTACTGTGTTAGCTGCTTCAGATGCCCATGTTTGGTGTCCAGCCTGCTTGGGAGAAGGTCATTTTCTATCACACTGTTCCATATGCAGCACCTTCACTTCAAGTGCTAGAAAAGAGCATTAGAAGAGGCTCCAGGACTTGCTGCTACAGGTCACAACTACAAGCAGTTAAAGCCTCCAGTTCCAAGCCAATAGCATCCACGAGCATGCACTGGCTGGCTTCAGCCCTCACAGAGGCTAAAAAGCATTCTAAAGTTCAGACAAAGTTACCAGCCTCCTCTTTGGGAGCCAAATGTAGAACCACAGTCCTGAGGAATCCACAGCCATGGGATCTGACCAGCCAGCAGAACAGGCCCTCAGAAACACACCCCTTTGGTTCCAGACAGTGGCATAGCGAAGGTGTCTGCCTTTGTCAGCAGAGTCAGTCCTCTCATTGAGATGCCCTGGATTCTAGTGCATCCATTCAGAGATTCTAGTGCATCCATTTTAAGGAGATCCAGAGAATCTCCTCAAAACCCAGACCAAAACCAAGTGGTTTTTAAAAGCAAAACCCATATGAAAAGTCATACCCCTTCTGAAACAAGTGTACTTGATCCAATGACATTGCTGGAGAAGGGAGCAGAGATCACTTCAGACTCCTTGGTATCTACCAGATCTGCTATCACTGTAGTGGCTCAAATATACAACTCGCACCCACAACTAGATTCACTTAGATCCAAAATCTTTTTAGTCCCAAGAATCCCGAGGGCAAAAAGATAAGAGGATTATAAGAGAGGCTTCTGGGCTGTCCCCTCCTCCCCACCTTAGGAAAGAAAAGGAGAATTCCATTCTAACAAGACGACCTTCCCCTAGGATTACACTCCCTCCCAGTAGGATTACTGTCAGTTCCCTGGGGAAGTTTGCCTCACCCTTTTCGGTACTACACTTTCCAAGATCAACAACATCTCCTGTTCAAACCATCTGATTCACAGTTGAATTTGTAGTCAGATGTTTTAGGCCAAGATAGACCTGACATTTTACTATCCTATTCCCCTCCTGCAAGGTAGATCAAGTACACCAGAGAACATTATAGAGATACTAGATACAGATTATATAGACCAGAGGTTCTCAAACTGGGGGTGGGGCGCGGAATGTATTCTGAGGGGATGTGAGGCTTTAACTTACTGCACACATTTTACCTACATCAATTAATTAACTAACTAGCAAAGCTGATTCCTACAGATATATCAGATCCTCAGATGGCGCTGTGTATTTTGATGGATTTCTGTTAAGCTTACATAGCATTATACAAAGTTTTTGCTATCTGTATGTTAATCCATTTGCAATGATGCAGTGTGCACATTTAATTGTAAGCATTGACCACAATCACAGTTTTGCTTTTGCTATTATTACAATGAGTGCTTGCCCTACTTTTTAATATTTAATGAGTTGCAAGCTTTTTTTTTTTTATCAGGCATAAACTACTTACAGACACAAAGAAGTGGGACGTGATCAAATACATTTGAGAACCACTGACATAGACTAAGGGAATACTCTTACCCACTAGTTTTTTATAATAGAAATTTTGATACAGGGATACAGGCAAGACTAGGACATACCACCATGGGCCAGATGGTCATATTTTCCATCACCCAGATAGACGAATCTATATTTAAAAAAAAAAACGTTCCTCTCTAAGGGGGCAAAGCAAATCACATGCATTGGCTCTGATGCAACCAGATCTGTCTACCTTTCCAGTTTCCAGAGAGCTGTCTCAGAAGCTACATGTTGTCCAAAGAACCCTGAGGTACCTGTTGAACTTCAGGAGGTGGATCTGAAGCCAAACATTCAAATGTCACTGGATGAGAATGTCTTGGTATCCTCAGCCTTTTCTCCTTTGGAAATTGTGATTCAATTTTACAAATTGGTGATTAATTATTATTTGTATTATCATAACACCTAAGAGCCGCAGTCATGGACCAGGACCCCGTGGTGCTAGACACTATACAAACACAAAACAAAAGAACAGTTCCTGTCCCAAAGAGCATACCAACTAAATATAAAACAAGAGACAACGGATGGATACACACAGACTGATGGGCAAGTACAAGGAAACAGTGAGACAATATTGCTCAACAGGATAGGCTGTAGTCTCAGCACACCAGCAGCCTAGCCATTGTCAAGAGTTGGTTAAGACAATGGTCTCATAACCTGAAAATTCCATCAGTGACAATGTAAGAGACTTAACTCTGTTTTACACTTTCTAGGTTCTCCTTCAAAGAGTAAAATTACCTGCCCTGTGCTGGAAGGATTACTACAATCAGCTAAGGGTATGTCTACACTACCCGCCGGATCGGCGGGTAGTGATCGATCTATCGGGGATCGATTTATCGTGTCTAGTGTAGACACGATAAATAGATCCCCGATCGCTCTGCCGTCGACTCCGGAACTCCACCACGGCGAGAGGCGGAAGCGGAGTCGACGGGGGAGTGGCGGCCGTCGATCCCGTGCCGTGAGGACGCGAAGTAAGTGATTCTAAGTCGATCTAAGATACGTCGACTTCAGCTATGCTATTCTTGTAGCTGAAGTTGCGTATCTTAAATCGATTCCCGCCCCCCCAGTGTAGACCAGGCCTAAGAGTCTGTGGATGAATCTCACCTCTGGAGAAGCTATGACCAAAAAAGCAGATAAGCTCTACCAATTGGCTATAGAGAGTTTTTCCTTTTTTCTGTAATATTCCCTAATTCGCTAGTTGTCACTGCAACTTTCAGGAGAATAACAGGATAAGTTCCACTCTGTCCAGCAGGGAAGGCAAAAGCTTGATGTCCTAGACAGAATGGTCTTTTCTTCAGTGTTACTGGGCATTAGAGTATCTGCTCAGTTTTAGAATAGACCAGGCTGTTAATATCCAGGTATCCGTACCATCTATGGGACCAAATTACCATATTTGCCAAATCCCTACCTGAGAAGCAGAAGAAACTGGTAAAAGTTTTAATTTGTGAGGGCCAGTTAAGAGTCAAACATCCGTTAAGAGCCTCTTTGGATACAAATTCTAGCATAGTAGCTTCAGCTATTACCTAAATCCCTAGGCAGCTCTCAACTTTCTGCGAGATTTCCACCTTCAGGTGCCACAGGAAGCAATACCAGTCATTGTCTCATCATCCTACTTTATTCATAAAAGACCATACCAACAACAATCTGCACAGCAACAGCAGAGGAGAAAAATTTACAAGCCTCGCCTGAAAGGCAAACCAACTACATCCCTAGTCTTCTGCACCTGGTCTTAGAGTTCGGGTTTGATGAGATCCTCAGGAGCCTTAAAACAACTTTAACTTATGTACCAACTTCCCCACCCATGTTGGAAACAGATTTTTATTCTCCTTCAATACCTGGAGTGCCATCATCACTACAGACAGATTCTGGAAATCTTCCCAAGGGCTTACTTCATTCAGTTCACCACCATCCCTCTCCACAAATCTCCCCTTTTCAGAGGGTTCTCTCACCAGAGACTGCTAAGGGCAGAAGTGAAAGGCAAGTGCCACAGAGGAAATTCCTGAAGAATTCCAGGAAAAGAGCTTCTCCTTTTTCTCATCTCAAAAAAGGGTGGAGGCCTTTGACCTATTCTAGATCTGCAATAGCTCAACTTATTCATCAGAAAGTTCAAATTCCATATTCTTACTCAGGCTTCAGTTATGCCCTCCCTGTCCACTCATGAGTGGTTTGGAGCTCTCAATTTACAAGATGCATATTTCCATGTTGCTATCAGACTTTCATGTCACAGTTACCATTCATTGAGAGAGAAGATTTTTAACAATATATATAGAATCTTTCCCGTTGATCTTTTTGACCACATCTCAAGTATTCACAAAGTGCCTGTCTGTAGTAGCAGCACACCTAAGTTCACAGATTACCTATATATACCCTTATTCAAATAACTAGCTCATCAAAGCATTTTCACAAGATGACCTATCCACAGGTATGTTTCAGATCTGCTCCCTAATTAAAAAACTGGAACTCAAAATAAACTGGGGAAAGATAAATTGCACGCAGTTCCTACACACAATCCTATTTACTAGCACAATTCTGATTCTCAAAGAGGCAGAGTCTTCTTCCTGGAATAAGGATTTTTAAAAAAATCCGTACAGTGATAGAGGTAGTTCAGAAGAACTTGTGTCGAATAGTGATGATGATGAAGGCTGAGAGATTGTCACGGAGGTCACGGTTTCCGTGACCTCCATGACTTCTGTAGTGTTTGGTGCGCCTGGCTCAGGAGCAGCTCAGGCAGCCCCTGCACCAGGTGCACCGGCCACTGCTGGGGCAGTCTCGGGCCCTTGCCCCCTCCCTCTTCCCAGCAGCAGAGTTTGGGTGTGAGAGGGGGCAGGGGATTGTAGCACGGGATGGGGTGAGGTGGGCTCTGGGGGGGCTCCCCAGAAGCGGCGATATTCCCCTCGCTCAACTGCTAGGTGGAGGCATGGCCAGGCAGCTCTGCACACTAGCCTGCCTCTGCCTGTAGGCACCGCCCCCGCAGCTCCCATTGGCCGTGGTTCCCAGCCAGTGAGAGCTGCAGGGGCGGTGCCTGCAGGCAGAGGCAGCCTGCAGAGCTGCCTGACCATGCCTTTACCTAGCAGCTGAGCAAGGGGGATGTCGCCACTTCCGGGGAGCCCCCCAGGTAAGCGCCGTGACTAAAATGTAGCCTCAATGATGATCCTCAAACTGATGGACCAGGCCTCATGGCTTCAGTTACCTATATAACCCTATATACTAGCCTCAAGATGAAAACTCTTCGGCTTCAGCTTTGGCTAGCAAAGATTATTTGCTTAATATAGCATGTTTATAAAATAGTTGCCAGGGAAGTACTCCTATCCCTTATGTGAGAGATGCAGCAGAGTTCTAAAAGGGGTAATGTTCAATTCCCCAGTCCTATCAGCTACAGTCACTTCCAGTGGTTCCAGTTTGGGATAGGGAGCTCACTTCAATAACCTGGCTATTCGGGGCCATTGGAATCTCTGGGGAAAGAATCTGTATATCAGTGTCCATGAATTAGAGAAATTCAGTGGACACTCAAAACCTTTCTTCCACATCTACAAGACAAAGTGGTCCCAAGTGGTCATGGGCAACACAATAGAAGTGTTCTATGTGAACATGTAAGGAGGAGCTCATTCCAGTCAACTGTGCAAAGCAGCTGTGGCATTATGAAACTGGTGCATCCGGCACATTAATTATCTCATATCTCTATACATCTTGTGGCAAAGACCTTGCAGATCATTTGAGCAGTGACATGAAGAGAGCAGCATAAATGGTTACTGTAGAACTTGGTAGTAGACAAAAATCTTCTGTCTCTGAGGGTATCGAGAGAGAGAGAGACCTGTTTACAACATGGCCCACGGTTTTGCTCGAGAGCAGGCACAGCCAGCCAGTCCATATTGGATGCATTTCTGCTCGACTGGGGAAATAGATCTCGTCTGTGCTTCCTCCCACCCCCCAATTTCTTGTCATTCAAAGAATTCTAAAGAAAACATAGGACAAGACCAGAATAATTGTGATTGCCCCAGCCTGAGTGAGTGATTTCCAGGCCTCTTTCATCTATCTAAAGGATTCTGTCTCTCCCTGTAGCCACAGATCTGCTGACCCAGCAGAACGGTCAGATATCCACCCAGATCACACGGTCTTCTGTTGACAGCATAGGCCGGAGGACTTTGACAGACCTTGAAAAGTCCTCTTCAGACAGTGTCCAACAGATGCTATTAAAACAGTCAATCTGTAGATGCTATTATCTCAAACGGAAAAGATATTTTCAATTTTGGGCAAATAACCTGGATTCAGCATCAGCCTTCATTCTGTCCATACTGGCGTACTTGCTCCATTTGAAATTATAAGGACTCTCTAGATCATCTGTCAAAGTGCACTTGGCAGCTATTTCTGCACACCACATCCTCATTGATCATAAGACTGTATTTACCTATGACACAGCTAAGATTTGTGAAGGAACTAATGAATGTTTACCCTCCAGTCAAAGAACCAGCACCAACTTGGGACCTCAACCTAGTGTTTATTCGGCTTGTGAAACCTTCCTTTGAACCTTGGGGAAATGTTCCCTATTTCACTTTTCAATTAAAGACAGCTTTTGTTATAGCAATCACATCTGGTAGAAAAGTAAGTGAAATACAAGCGCTCATCGCTGATTTGTCATTCATTATTTTCCACAAGAATAAAGTGGTTCTCTATCCCCACAATAGGTGCTGACTCTGTGGGTGCTCTCCAGCCCTGGAGCAGCCGTGGAAAAAAAATTAGCGAGTGCTTAGCACACACTGGTAGCCAGCTCTCCTTCCCCCACCCCCAGCACCTCCCATCCATCCCTGCTGTTCAATTCCTCCCCCTCCATCCCAGCGCCTCCCGCCTGCCATAGTCAGATGTTTCTCGGTGTGCAGGAGGCTCTGGGAGGAGCAGGGACGGTACACCCTTAGGGGAGGAGGTGGGAAGAGGCAGGGTGGGAGTGGGGACTTGGGGGAAGGGGTGAGATGGGTTTGGGGACTTGGGGGAAGGGAGCAAGTGGGGGGCAGGACCTGGGGCGGAGCAGGGGGTTGAGCAACACCTGGGCCCAGAGGAAGCTGGTGTCTATGGTCCCCATCCTAAATTTCTTCCCAAAGTAGTAATACCATTCCACCACAACCAGGGACAGGAGAGCACTCCAGTGAGTACTGCTATGAAACATTGTGCCATCAGAGTGGCACCAGCTGTGCACCCTGTGAATGTGAAAATGTAGAGTCCATTTTAAAAGAACTCCAATTACAGTGAATAACTTTAGTTTAGCAATTCACTTTTCCTAGTGTGGAATGTGGCCTCAGAGACAGTGCCTCTGGGCTTCCCCCTTTACAGCCCTGTTTATGCCTTTTGAGGTTTCTTTTGATGTGCCTGGTTTACACCAAACACCTTTTTCTCTTGGCCTTTCACCAAATTCATTCAAGGCCCTAGTTAATCTGGTGGCTAAACAGTTTCATTTCCTGCTTTCCTGTCCCACCTTTGTCGCTTACCACCCTCAAATGGTACGTTGAAGGTAGACTTACTGAAATGAGGACTTTCAACCCACATTTGAAATCCTCCACCCCATCCTTTTGTTTGTTGCAAAAAAAGCAAACGTGATTCTGGGATGTATTAACAGGTGTGTTGTGAGCAAGACACGAGAAGTCATTCTTCCGCTCTACTCTGCTCTGGTTAGGCCTCAGCTGGAGTATTGTGTCCAGTTCTGGGCACCGCATTTCAAGAAAGATGTGGAGAAATTGGAAAGGGTCCAGGGAGCAACAAGAATGATTAAAGGTCTTGAGAACATGACCTATGAAGCAAGGCTGAAAGAATTGGGTTTGTTTAGTTTGGAAAAGAGAAGACTGAGAGGGGACATGATAGCAGTTTTCAGGTATCTAAAAGGGTGTCACAAGGAGGAGGGAGAAAACTTGTTCACCTTAGCCTCTGAGGATAGAACAAGAAGCAATGGGCTTAAACTGCAGCAAGGGAGGTCTAGGTTGGACATTAGGAAAAAGTTCCTAACTGTCAGGGTGGTTAAACACTGGAATAAATTGCCTAGGGAGGTTGTGGAATCTCCATCTCTGGAGATATTTAAGAGTAGGTTAGATAAATGTCTATCAGGGATGGTCTAGACAGTATTTGGTCCTGCCATGCGGGCAGGGGACTGGACTCGATGACCTCTCGAGGTCCCTTCCAGTCCTAGAATCTATGAATCTATGAAAATCCTTCAGATGAGACACACTGTTGTTGGAAGAAATTATTTTAAATTGCTAATTAATCTCCTGTTCTAATGTTTATAGTCCCTAATCCAAGGTGTTTATCTAGCAGACAGATATTGTCTGCTTTGCTTCTGAGTTTAAAGAGATGGGAGTGTGTGTAACTCTTAGTCTGTCTTCACTAGAAACTCTGGAGCTGCACTGCTACAGCACTTCAGTGTAGACACTCAATGTAGCAAAGGGAGGGGTTCTCGTGTTGCTGTAGTAAATCTTCCCCCCGACAGGCAGTAGCCAGTTCGACCGAAGAATTCTTCCATTGACCTAGAGATGTCTACCAGGGTTTAGGTCGGCTTAACTACCTAGCTGTGCATTTTTCACACTCCTGAGCAACATAGCTGGGTTGACCTAACTTTAGAATTCTCTTGTCTTACCCAATATAGAGCAGAAGTAATGTTATGAATAAGGCTACCATTTAGTCAGAGGTTGCAGAAGTCACGGAATCTGACTTCCAGCGACCTCCGTGACTTCAGCCTGCAGTGGTCAGGAGTTGCAGGGAGCCGCGAAGTACCCCGCCGCCTCTGGCTGGCCCCCGGAGCTCCAAGCCACCGCAGATGGCAGGGTACTCCCAAGCTCGTGGCAGTGGCGGGGAAACCCCCGATCTCATGGCCACAGCAGGAGCCTCCAGAGCCGCCAGTGGCGGAGGAACCCCTGACCCTCCGGCTGCTGCAGGCAGCAGGAAACCCCGCAGCTCCTGGCTGTGGCAGGGGAACCCCTGAGCTCCCTGCTGCCACGGGCCCCCTAGCTGCTGCAGGCGGCTCCTAGCCCCTGTGCAGCTGTCCCACTTCAGGCAGTGTGGGGACCTGCAGATCCCCATTTTGTCAGGGATATTTTTAGTAAAAGTCACGGACAGGTCATGGCTTCCGTGAATTTTTCTTTTGTGCTTGTGACCTGTCTGTGACTTTTACTAAAAATGTCCGTGACAAAATCTTAGCCTTAGGTATATATTATTGATGGATTATAGCCTGTTTGGTACAGGAAATGCCATGCTATAGCTGGTTTGAGAAAAGGGGATGTCATATTTAAGAAAGTACTTGGACTACTTCAGAGAACCTTTGCGCTTGTCCTTGTATGTGTATTTGTCACTAACCACTATGCTTTATGAATAATTTGTATACTTGACATTTAGGTTCTCTCAGCTGAAGGGCCTGAACCTGTCCCATAATATGCTGGGGAAGCTTCCTATATTACTGTGTGAGATCTCCAATCTGACTGAACTCAACATTTCCTGTAATGGGCTTCATCACCTGCCAAGCCAGATTGGCAACCTGTTCAAGTGAGTTATCTGACTTTTGTCTTGGCCCTTAAACACCTCTCATCTGTGGTTATAGACTTGCCCTATGTCTTGGTTTGGGTGCAGACAGAGTAAAGGCATCACTGGTGAGACAGGTCCTCTTGCTCTGTGACCCTTACTGAGAACCCAAGAGTGACTTTCGCAGTATGACCCAAGGAGGCCTTAATGCCAACTGACCAGTGTGTTACAGAAATGTCCTGATTCTGGTACATACATTCTGGTGCACTAAAAAATGTCATGTGAGGGCTTACATGAAAGCCAGGATCACACTGGTTATTAATATAGTTATGAAATGTATGTACAGATACTGTGTGTGACGAACTGGGACTGTTCTTACTGTGGTCCTTGAATGCTGACAGGGGAGTATGGCTAGGATAGTCTGCATTGGGGGATGGGAGACTGACCGATGGAGAATACCTGAGCATGTAACATGAGAACCCAGGAAGGGGTTAGAGGGCAGGTGACACCTTTGCCTGGGAAACTGAACAAAGGCTGTGAGAGGGGTCGCTGAAGGCAGAGTTTCAGGAGCTGGCTGGGGAGCTGGCTGGGAGGCAGGTGGGGCTCCGACCTCCCAAGGGGGCTGGGGCGCCCTGGGAGCCCAAGATGGACCTACCCGAGGGGGGTCCTGTTGTCTGTGCCTGCAAGACCTGTCTTGGACTGTATTCCTGTCGTCTAAATAAACCTTCTGCTTTACTGGCTGGCTGAGAGTCATGGTGAATCGCAGGAAGCCGGGGGTGCAGGGGCTTGTGTCCCCCCACACTCCGTGACACTGTGTAAGGAGTTGTGTGTGTATATATACACTGAAAATATATTCTTAGAGTTTGTATTAAGGAACGAATCACCAGCAGGAGTGAAAAAACAGGTTTTCTGTCAGACGAGTAAATTAAGCATTATAAATGGATGCCCTTTTACATACAAAGTTATCAAAGAGATGTGAAGTCAGCAGGGAAGGAGCACACAGGAAAAACAAATTACAGGTGGTTATACAGTCTCTGAATACAGTCAATGAACTATGGGGAGTATAGGTAGACGGTAAAGAATACACCCTCTTATTCTGGACCCAGGAAGTAAACAGACAGTGCGTTTACGTTCCTGAAAATGGCATCTCACCCAACGTTGGTTGAAAATGCTGCAGAGGACTTTGGTGGTGAGATAAACTTTAGACAGAAAGCTAGCCTGTTAGTTAAGTTTAGTTTCTAGAAAGTCTTTTGTTATTTTGTTTTATATGTAACCGTTTGCTTCCGCTTACTCACTATTGCTTGAATTTTTGATGATAAACTTCTTATTGTTTTCCACTATAAATATGGCCAGATCTACATTACAGAGTTAGGTCAATATAAGGCAGCTTACATCGACCTAACTTTTTAAGTATCTACACTACAGCGTTGCTCCTGCTAATGTAATTCCCTCACTACACCAACTTAATCACTCCACCTATATAAGAGTTGTAACGCTGAGGTTGATATAGTTAGAGTGACGCAGTGTTTGTGTAGACTCTGCGTGACTTACATTGCCTGTCAACTTGGCACCAAGCTCCCAGCTGGGAGCCCGGCCTCTCAGCCGCCCCCAAACTGTCCCCCGTAAGTTGAGGCAAGTGCTCCTGGTGAGCACGCACACCACCGACAGAAGAAGGGTAGTGTGGACATGAAGAATTGCAGTAATTACTGCAGTGGCTGTACGTTGACCTAACATAGGTAGACTTAGTTGTCATCATCAGAGGAAACCTCCGCACTAACCTGAACGCACCAACTCAAAGCAGCACCAAATCCTGCCGTAACATGCAAAACCTGTAGACATATCTCCACTGCTATGATGATGAACACAATACACCTTTCAAGATACATGGGTCCTGCACATGCCTATCACAATGTATGGTGTACCTTATCCGGTGCATTAAATACTCCATTAACAAGTGTGTGGGTGAAATGAGACAATCACTATGCTCTCGCATGAACTCACAGAAAGATGCTGAAAGACAAAAACACCAGATCACCGGTGGATGAACTGTTTTCACAAAGCAATCACTTCGTATCTGACCTGTCAGTTCTTATCCATAAAGGAAACCTTCAGAGTACTATGACAGTGCTGGGCAACAGTAGTTGTACCAACACTCTGATAACTGGATCACCAATTAAATCACCCCGGAGCAAACCTGAGGGGCAAAACTTTGTCCAGTTGAGCAATTGGGGATGGACTGGAGAGAGCTACAAGGCTAATTAACCCAAAAAGTAGAAAAGGTACAGGAAGGAAGTGCCAAGTGGGGGGAAGAGACTGAGAGTCTTACAACATAAGAATGGCCATATTGGATCAGACCAATGGTCCATCTAGCCGAGCATTCTACCTTCCAACAGTGGCAAATGCCAGATGCTTCAGAGGGAGTGAACAGAACAGGTAATCATCAAGTGATCCATCCCCTGTCACCCATTCCCAGCTTCTGGCAAACAGGTTAGGGACACTTTAGAATGTGGTTTGGCATCCCTGCCCATCCTGGCTAATAGCCATTGATGGATCTAGGCTCCATGAACTTATCTAGTTCTTTTTTGAACCCTGTTATAGTCTTGGCCTTCACAACATCCCCTGGCACTGAGTTCTAAAAGTTGACTGTGCATTGTGTGAAGACATGTACTTCCTTTTATTTGTTTTAAACCTGCTGCCTATTAATTTCATTTGGTGACCCCTTGTTCTTGTGTTATGAAAAGGAGTAAATAACACTTCCTTATTTACTTTCTCCACACCAGTCATGATTTTGTAGACCTCTGTCATATCCCCCCTTAGTCGTCTCTTTTCCAAGCCAAAAAGTCCCAGTCTTAATGATTTCTCCTCATATGAAAGCTGTTCCATACCCCTTCTCTGTACCTTTTCCAATTCCAATATATCTTTTTTTGAGAGGGGGCGACCAGATCTGAACACAGTATTCATGATGTGGATATACCATGGATTTATATAGAGGCAATATGATATTTTCTGTCTTATTATCTATCCCTTTTTTAATGATTCCAAACATTGTTAGGTTTTATGACTGCCACTACACATTGAGTGGATGTTTTCAAATCACTATCCATAGTGATTCCATGATCTCTCTCTCTTGAGTGGTAACAGCTAATTCAGACCCCATCATTTTATGTGCATAAGCTGGGCTTATGTTTTCTAGTGTGCATTACTTTGCATTTATCAACATTGAATTTCATCTGCCATTTTGTTGCCCAGTCACCCAGTTTAATGAGATCCCTTTGCAACTTTTCGCAGTCTGCTTTGGACTTAGCTATCTTGAGTAGTTTTGTATCATCTGCAAATTTTGCCACCTCCCTGTTTACCCCTTTTCTCAAATCATTTATGAATATGTTGAACAGTACTGGTCCCAGAACAGACCCATGGGGGACACCACTATTTACCTCTCTCCATTCTGAAAACTGACCATTTATTCCTACCCTTTGTTTGCTATGTTTTAACCAGTTATTGATCCACGAGAGGACCTTCCCTCTTATCCCATGACAACTTACTTTGCTTAAGAGTCTTTGGTGAGGGACCTTGTCAAAGGCTTTCTGAAAATCTAAGTATGCTATATCTGCTGGATTGCCCTTGTGCACATGCTCGTTGACCCCTTCAAAGAATTCTAGTAGATTGGGGGGGCATGATTTCCCTTTACAAAAACCATGTTGACTCTTCCCTAACAAATTATGTTCATCTATGTGTCTGAAAATTCTATTCTTTACTGTAGTTTCAACCAGTTTGCCTAGTACTGAAGTTAGGCTTACCTGCCTGTAATTGCTTGGATTGCTTCTGGAGCCTTTTTTAAAAATTGGTTTCACATTAGCTATCCTCTAATCATCTGGTACAGAAGCTGATTTAAATGATAAGTTATATACTACAGTTATTAGTTCTGCAATTTCACATTTGAATTCCTTCAGAACTCTTGGGGGAATACCATCTGATCCCGGTGACTTATTACTGTTTCATTTATCAATTTGTTGCAAAACCTCCTCTAATGACACCTCAGTTTGGGATAGTTCCTCAGATTTGTCACCTAGAAAGAATGGCTGAGGTTTAGGAATCTCCCTCACATCTTCAGCTGTGAAGACCGATGCAAAGAATTCATTTAGTTTCTCCGCAATGGCCTTATCTTCCTTGAGTGCTCCTTTAGCATCTTGATATCCAGTGGCCCTACTAGTTCTTTAGCAGGCTTCCTGCTTCTGATGTACTTAAAAAAAAATTGCTGTTACTTTTTGAGTCTTTGGCTAGCTGTTCTTCCCATTTCTTTTTTGGCCTTCCTAATTATATTTTTACACTTCCCTTGCCAGAGTCTATGCTCCTTTCTATTTTCCTCACTAGGATTTAACTTCCACTTTTTAACGGATGTCTTTTTTGCCTCTAACTGCTTCCTTTACTTTGTTGTTTAGCCACGGTGGCACTTTTTTGGTCCTCTTACTATGTTTTTTAATTTGAAGTATAAATTTAAATTGAGCCTCTATTATGGTGTCTTTAAAAAGTTTCCATGCAGCTTGCTGGGATTTCACTTTTGAAGAGTCAGAGCCAGGAAAAATCTCTCAGTGGGAAGACACCTAAGGAGTATATGCTATTGGAAATACAGAGCTGCACAAGTTTGTAAGGGTGGAGGAGAGAACATTGTAAATAAATGGCACACAGGGTGTTTGGCCAGAAGTAGGTCTTTGAGTGGTGTGTGGCTAGAAAAGAGGCAGGAGTGGGGTGATGCCCTGTCACAATCACCTTCCAAAGCCAAGCCTGGGAGCTTACATTCATAACTTTACTAGACACTAACAATCATGGTCTTAATAAAGACACTGGATTTATGGCTTATTACAACAATCTGTAACTCACTATGTCCGATGACTGTGAGGTGTTAACTGGCCACTTCACCTGGAATGAGCTCTTACAATATGTGGTTACTACTTATGCTAAATACTCTGTGCCACCTGATATTTATCTGTGACACTCTGGCTATGACTGCACTACAAAGTTAAGTTGACTTAAGTTAGGTCAGCGATCATCCACTGCTGTAATTAAACCACTTTTGCATGTCCACATAACGCTCCTTGTGTTGGCGGAGTGCATCCACAGTTGGTGCTCTTGCATTGACAGAGAGAGCAGTACATTGTGGATAGCTATCTGCCGCTGGGTGCTCTGGGAAGGGATCGCAGTGAATCATGGGGGCGGGCTCAGCATCCCATGATGCAGTTTTCTTCATCCCATCATTCCATGGGCTTCCTGCTACGTTTTGCGCCACTTTTCAACAGCCCCTGTAAACTGTGCATCTGCCATTTCTGTCTGAAAGCATGGATCCTGCACTGCTCTCCAGTCTTGCGATGAGCATTACAAACACAATGCGGCTGATCCTGCAGTATTTCATGAGCTGCAAATCTGATAATGACACTGTGGTGTCTGCCTTGCTGCATGCCATGGAAAGAAACAATTTAGGGTTGCTGTTGGTATTCATGGGGCAGCTACATACAGTGGACCATTGATATTTTGTCTTGGGAAACAAGCACTGAGTGGCGGGGTCGCATCATGATGCAGGTATGGGATGACGAGTAGTGGCTGCAGACCTTTCAGATGCTCAAAGCCACTTTCCTGGAACTGTGTGCAGAGCTTGCCCTCCAGTGCAAGGACACCAAATTGAGAGCTGCCCTCACAGCAGAGAAGCGAGTGGCGATTGCTGTGTGGAAGCTGGCAACTCCAGACTGCTACTGATCAGTTGTGAATCAGTTTGGAGGTGGGAAGTCCATTGTGCGGGTTGCAGTGATGCAAGTGTGCAGGGCCATTAATTGCCTCCTGTTACAAAGGACTGTGACTCTGCCCAATGTGTGGGAAATAGCTTTGGGGCAATGGGATTCCCTGACTGTGGCGGGGCAATGGATGGCATGCATATCCCCATTTTGGCCTCAGACCACCTTGCAATGGAATACTTCAACAGAAAGGGCTACTTTTCTAGGGTATTGCAAGTGCTGGTGGATCACCAAGGTTGTTTCACCAACATCAGCGCAGGGTGGTCAGGGAAGGTGTATGATGCATGCATCTTCAGGAACACTGGTCTGCATAGAAAGCTGTAAGCAGGGAAGTGGAAATGCCAATTGTGATCTGGGAGACCTAGCCTACCCCTCGTTCCTGTGGCTCACAAAGCCTTACACTGGAAACCTTGACTGTAGCAAGGAGTGCTTCAACAACAGACTCAGCAGATGCAGAATGACCGTTGAATGTGCCTTTGGCAGATTAAAGGGTTGCTGGCACTATTGGCAGGTTAGACCTCAGTGAGGAAAATATTCCCATGGCATAGCAGCCTGCTGTGCTCTGCATAACATTTGTGAAACTAGGGGGAAAAGGTGGATTGGCTGGAAGCTGCTTTTGAGCAGCCACATACCAGGGCTGTTAGAGGGGCTCAACAGGGGGCTGTTCAAATCAGGAAGGCTTTGAAGGAGAATTTTGACAATGAGCCCCAGTAATATGACTTTCTGTAATGAATTGAGCCAGGCATTGCTTTCTTGCGCTGTAATATGAGCCTTATAATGATTGCTGTGTGTGCATTAATTTTACTTTGCAAATGCAGTGATTGCTATTATGTATGAATTTCAGCAGCAACCACCATGTGTAGTAGACCATTAAAGATTCATTTTCTTTCTATAAGTACATTTTTATTTAACAGCTATACAAACATTTCTATTACCTACAAGGGACATGACAATGAAGAGCACTTTTTACAATGAGGCTTTCACAGCTGGGTGTATGTCCAGCTATCATTGTGAAACATGTTCCTGGGTGGAGTGCATGGAGTACTGCGACGGACCAGGAACACGCGAAGAACGGGTGTGTGGGGAGAGTTTGGGGAAGGCATAGAAGGCGTTTCTGTTTGGCTTGCAGGGGGAGACAAGCATGGATGTGTTCTGCCTGCAGCACAATCAGGGACCTCAGCAAATCCGTTTGGCCCTCAAGCAGCTGTATCATCCACTCCTACCCCTGTTTCCTCTCCTGGCTGTCCATTCTCAATTTTTCGTTGATAGCCTCTCTCAATGCTCTCTGCTCGCTATCAGCAGCATCAGACAATTGCAGCACCTCCCTGAACATTTCTTCCTTACTCATCCTGGTTCATCTCCTTATCAGACAGTGCCGCTCAGCTAGTGTGCAGGAATAGACCCTCAAGGCCCCATCTGAAGAAGTTAAAGAAACAATAAACAGAGGCACTATTATGAGTGCACTCACAGCCTTAATTCCTTTCAAGTTACATACACCACTTTCTCACTTTCCCATAGCAGGCACACAGCACAGCGAGAGCCCTAACCATGGTGGGTTTGGCACAGGGGGAAAGAGGCAAGATGGGACAAAGGGCGGGTGAGTTTCAGAGGGGGATGACTACAAACGCCTAGGGACACTATTCTGAATATTGGCACCGTTTTCCAAAGGCGAGGGTGATTAGAAGCTGATATCTCGTTCCTCAGGGTAACCAGGGATGCAAGGGTACAGCTCCTACATGCGTGTGGCTGCAGGCTGAGTCTGTATGCTGCTCGCCTGTTTGGTGCCTGTAGAAGTAATTGCCGATTAGCACAGCAAAGTTACTTACCACGGGGGAAGAAATAAGGCAGCCCTCCCAAGGAACCATTGGCAGAGGATTGCAGAGTTACCTCCACGAAAGTTTCCTAGAGATCAGTATGGAGAATTCCTGGCACATCTCAGTGTGCATCAGCAAACTTTTCCATCGGGTCCCCTCTGTCTAGGTGCACAGGGAAATGAGAAGCAGATGCAAACAGTGCTACTGTTGGTTATTTCTATCCCTCTTCTACCCTTTGAAAAAAAAATATAGCTCTACCTCATTTCTTCCTACAGTATCAAAGCACAATGAGTATTTACTGAAGCTCCCCTCTCCTGCATCAGGTGTGCCAGAGTGCTGGGGCTACCTAGACCTCCCTGGAGTTAAAAGAGGTCCTGGCTTGCCATGCACCCAGACATCTCTATTGCCTGTCCCCCATCCTCCTCCAACTCCACTTCCTTGTCCACCACTTCATCCTCGGGATTCACTCTTCTGCTTCCAGCCTCCCCAAAGTATCCACAAGGGTCTTGGTGGTGGAGGTGGGGTTGCTGCTGAGGATGGCATGCAGCTCCTTGTAGAAGTGGCATGTCTTTGGCAACGCACCGGATTGGCGATTGGCCTCACTGGCCTTCTGGTACACCTGCCTCAGCTCCTTGATCTTTGCACGGCACTGCTGCCTGTCCCTCTCGTACCCCTTAAGCTCCATGCCACAAGTAATTTGCCCATAGTTATCAAAGTTCCTTTGGCTGGAGCAGAGCTGCAACTGCACAGCCTCCTCTCCCCACAGATCCGACAACTCCAGTGTACTCCAGGTGGGAGTGTTTGCTGCAGGTACCCACCATGGGCAGCTGGGAAGATGCTATGTGAGCTATCTACACCGAGCAAACAGGAAGAGGAATTTCAAAAATTCCGGGGCTTTAAGGGGGGAGGGACTCATGCTTGTGTACCTGGCTGCAGGGCAGTGGAGTTCAAACCAGAGCAGTCATGATGAGCATTGTGGGACACTACCTGGAGGTCACTTAGGGTGACATAAGCAATGCAGTGTCTACATTGACATTGTGTCGCTCTGCCTTTATCGTAAAAAGCTCTATGCTTCTCACCCAGGTGTTTTTATTATGTCAGCGTAGCAGGAGAGTTAAATTGGCAGGAGGAGCATTGCAGTGTCTTCACCTCCACTGTTTTGTTGACGAAAGCTGACTTTTGTTGACAAAACTGTATAGTGTAGACATGGCTTCTGAGAACCTTTCCCAGAGCTGAAGAAGAGCTCTGTGTAAGCTCTTAAAGCTTGTCTCTTTCACCAGCAGAGGTTGGTCCAATATTGTTACTTCACCCATCTTGCCTGTCAAATAAATACTCTACAGTTACAATGTAATTACGCTTTGCTTATGCTAACTTCCACTGATTCATATAACTAGAAGCTTAACTACACAAGTGAAATATTAATCCGGAGCATTTATATTTTACACATCCAATTTTAAAACTCAAGCATATTAGCTGAATAATAAATAATCATGTAATAACCGTACAACTCTAGAAACAAGTCACAGTTAGCTATGGGAAATAATAAGCTGTAATTAGCCAGTGTATAAATTCGCTGACAATGTTAAACAGGTTACTCAATTCTCCATCCCTGAATGTTTCTCTTTTTCCCTTTGCCTGCCACAGTCTCCAGACCTTATGTCTTGATGGGAATTTCCTCACATCTTTGCCAGAAGAGCTGGGACACCTGCAGCAGCTCTGCTCCCTCGGGCTTTCCTTCAACAACTTCAGTGAGGTGCCAGTGGTCTGTGAGAAACTCACTGCCTTGGACAAACTGGCCATGGCAGGGAACCAGCTGGAAACTATGAACCTTGGGGTGCTGAACAGGATGAGCCACATCAGATGTGTGGATCTTAGGTAAGTGGACTCTAGCTGCTTTGACATACATCAGCCAGAGTGCTCCTCAACCCCACTTCCAGCAAAGAAAGCTGTATAAATGCTCTAGCATGTCTTAGTAGGCATCCTGGGTGGTTGTGTTCTTACTTCATCCTTAGAAAGACATAGTGAGACTTCTGATCAGTTAAGAGACATGAAAATCTTATAGCTGAATTAACATGTATAGCAAGTGCCTTCCCAGGTTCCTGTGTGACCACGCACAATACAGCTCTCTGTCCCAGAACCAGGCCTTTTGTCTTTTAGCCTCTGGAAGCTGCCCTCAGCATCTCCTGACTGTTAAAGGTGCTCAGAAACTGAGTAGAGCCAATAATATTTAATGCAACAATGAATAGTAGGTGAACAGACGTAGGGACTGTACTGTCTGTACCCCTCCCAGAAAATCCCCCTTCACCAGGACCCTTCCTCTACCTCACTCACCCCTCCACTCCTCTATCCTGGGTTTGGTCTCCAGACTCCCTCATGTCCCTCCTTTTGGCGCAGTCTCCAGCCTGTCTGTTCCCCCCTTCTCCCTCCTGCCATCATGTCACTCTGTCCCCCACCTCCCCAAAAAAACAAAAAACCAGTTCAATGTCCTTTTCTCTGATCCTTTATCTCTTATCTCTGAATGTTTAGGCTGAACCACCTGAGGAGATTATCTGTTGACAGCCTGGAGGGGAACAAATCTGTGACCCACATGGATTTGCGAGACAATCAGCTGACTGACCTGGATCTGAGCTTTCTTGGCAGTCTGGAGCAGCTGCACTGTGAGCGGAATCAGCTGAGGGAACTGACTCTGAGTGGCTTCTCCCTTCGGGCCCTCTATGCCAACACCAACTGTATGTCCATTGTATCTCCTTCACCTGCCTGCTCCCTCCCCAGACCCAGGGAGAGCCCTCCTGTCACCCCCACACAGAAACATAGCTGCTCTAAACACAGGTTGGCGGCTCCCTGGAGTTCAGCCCTGCTCTTAGGCCTGGTCTGCACTGGGGGGGGGGGGATCGATCTAAGATGTGCAGCGACGAGAATAGCGTAGCTGAACTCGACGTATCTTAGATCGACTTAGAATCACTTACTTTCGAGTCCTTACGGCACGGGATCGACGGCTGCCACTCCCCTGTTGACTCCACTTCCGCCTCTCGCTGTGGTGGAGTTCCAGAGTCGACAGCAGAGCAATCGGGGATCGGCAGGTAGTGTAGACGTACCCTTAGTATCCTGTGGATCAGTAACCACTTCAAAGATGGAAACAGTAGCAGCCCAAGGGATTATCCCACAGAAGCTTGTTCTGCTGCTCTGCTCCATCCAAAAAGGGCCTCTTCTCTTAGTATTAATATTGTTGATGGTATAGTATTTTATTTACTTGTATTATGGTCAGGAGCGCCGCCAGCTTTTCTGCTGCCCTAGGCGGCGGAAGGTCCCGCCCCGAAATGCCGCCCCCCACAGAGGCAGTGGAAAGTCCTGCCGCCGAAATACCACCGCGGTCGCTGCCCCCCAAATTGTAGCGCCCTAGGCGACCACCTAGGTCGCCTAATGGGTTGCGCCGGCCCTGATTACGGTAATATCCAATCAGATCAACACCCCATTTTGCAAAGTGCTTTGCCGATAAAGTAAGAGACTAACTCTTCCCTAAAGAGCCTGCCATCTCGGTTAAGGTTATCCAACCAAGTATGTGTAAGAAACAGAAGAAGAAGGAGGCTAAGAGTAACAGTCATGGGAACATGTGGCTGCATGGGCACATGCCCAGCTTTCGGTTTTTAAAGTTATAAAACAATAGGTGCAGTTTTTAGGATCTTAATGATATCTGTAATCCCCACTGGACACCTGTCTATCCATTATTTCTTGCTGCCAGGGATGTCTTGTTTCAGTCACAGCAACAACAACGAGGAGTCCTTGTGGCACCTTAGAGACTAACAAATTTATTTGGGCATAAGCTTTTGTGGGCTAGAACTCACTTCATCAGATGCATGGAGTGGAAAATACAGGAGCAGGTATAAATACATGAAAAGATGTGAGTTGCCTTAACAAGTGAGAGGTCAATCTTTAACTAGACAAATCAATTAACAGCAGGATACCAAGGAGGGGAAAATAACTTTTTGAAGTGGTAATGAGAATGGCCCATTTCAGACAGTTGACAAGAAGGTGTGAGTAACAGTAGCGGGAAATTAGTATTGGGGAAATTAGGTTTAGGTTTTGTAATGACCCAACCACTCCCAGTATTTATTCAAGCCTAATCTGATGGTGTCCAGTTTGCAAATTAATTCCAGTTCTGCAGTTTCACGTTGGAGTCTGTTTTTGAAGGTTTTTTTTTTTTTTTTTTT
>NW_020697213.1:2592410-2639453 GCF_002925995.2 Terrapene triunguis
TTTTTTTTTTTTTTTTGAAGAATTGCCACTTTGAGTTCTGTTATTGAGTGACCAGGGAGATTGAAGTGTTCTCCTACTGGTTTTTGAAAGTTATGATTCCGGATGTCAGATTTGTGTCCATTTATTCTTTTGCATAGAGACTGTACGGTTTGACCAATGTATATGGCAGAGGGGCATTGCTGGCACATGATGGCGTATGTCACATTGGTAGATGTGCCGATGAACGAACCCCTGATGGTGTGGCTGATGTGGTTAGGTCCTATGATAGTGTCCCTTGAATAGATATGTGGACAAAGTTGTCACCGGGGTTTGTAGCAGGGTTTGGTTCCTGGGTTGGTGTTGTGTGGTGTATAGTTGCTGGTGAGTATTTGCTTCAGGTTGGGGAGCTGTCTGTAAGTGAGGATTGGCCTGTCCCCCAGAGTCTGTGAGAGTGAGGGATCGTCCATCAGGATAGGTTGTAGATTCTTGATGATACGCTGGAGAGGTTTTAGTTGGGGGCTGCAGGTGACAGCTAGTGGCGTTCTGTTACTTTCTTTGTTGGGCCTGTCTTGAAGTAGGTGACTTCTAGGTACCCACCTGGTGGGTACAATACCCACCTGGGGAAGTGAAGAAACAGATTGACAGAGCCCCGCTGTGTCGGTGCTGGGGGGATCCCCCTGCAGCCCCGCTGTCAGAAGTGACAAATGCTGCAATCCTGCCGTGGCCTCACCAAGCCGTGGTTACCACTGCAACACCCTCATAAAGTGACTCCTGTGCATGATACGTTGCCGTGGTAACAAGGCAGCTTCCTGAGGCACCAATACCTGCACCATGATTTGAACCTCACCTGCACCATGATTTGAACCTCACCTGCAGCACATCATTTTCTGGCATTGTGTTTCAGTACTGAGATGGAGAGAATAATGTGACAAATTTAAATCAAATTAAAAGAGCTTCTTGTGGACTTTTGTTACTATTTATGAACATGCTTAACTGTCCTTAAGCATCTCTCTCTCTCTCTCTCTCTCTCTCTCTCTATATATATATATATATATATATATACAAAAAATGTAGGTTTTGGGAATTAGCTTTTCAGTTTTTTAGTTAGGCTGTGCCTCACTTGCCTAGGCTGATGAGCCATCCACTGAGTACAGCCTCCTGCAGCAAAGTGAACCTTCCTGACTGGTAGAACTCACTGACACTTCCCTCTAGTTCATCATGCTTTTCACAGGGAGAAAAGGAAATGGAAGTGCATTTCAGTAGCATCTTATAATAAGAGTTACAAATGGAAGGATGTCCGTGCAGATTCTCACTTTAGTCTGTGGCATTGTTGCTTAAAGTACTGACGTTGGGTTGTAGCAAGAATGATCATTTTTGATTTGCCATGTTCACTAGCCTTCCAGAGCAATCCCACCTCTGGTGCTTTGATTAAATGATACATGCCCTCAAGTTATTCTCATTTTGCTGCTGTTCCTGAAAGAGTGAGACTGGTTCTCTTGCTGCCCTTTGTGCTGCACTGCATCATACTAGAGACAAGAATCCTATAACCACCACAGTAGAAATAATAATCTCTTGGAACACCCTTTTAGAGAAATACGTAGTTCTGATACCTGAGGAGAGAAGAACTGCAGCCTGGCTCTTCATACCATGGGCTTTTCCTGTCTGCAGATGCAACAAATGTCTATTTGGGCACTAGAGATTTTCCAGCCCTATCTGGTCATCCTGAAGGGTTGGCACTTGATATCTACCCTAGTATATTTCTGGGAAACAGTGTTTGTGTCTCTGCTGTTCCCCTTCTAGCAGTCTGGACTCATTACTGTTTGCTTTATTTGATCAGGTCTGATGACTGTAAATGTTTATCCAGTCCCTAGTCTGCTGACCTGCCTTGAAATCTCCCGGTAAGTGGCAACACACAAAAGGATACAAAGTGAAATCCTGGTGGGCCTGGACCACTTCCTGCAGATTCTCTGGAATCCAAGTCCTGGGCTGTGTGTATTGAGTGACACAGGCACTCTCTCTAGGCTTCTTGGGAAATTACAAGGAGAAACTTGATCATTATCAAATCTGTGTTTTGCATGGATCTATCAAAGGTCTTTGTATAGTGACTTCCACTGTTGTACGGGATCCGTCTCTTCAAAGACATCTGCTCTTCTGTCCCTGAAAGGATGCTCAGTTGGATTTTTCTGTCCGTTCAGTTGACTGTTCATTTGAAATGCCACTTTGTTATTTCAGGCCTTTTCCATCCCCAAAACTTGCCTTCGGAAGAGAAATCTTTGTTCCTTAGAACTCAGCCCTATAGCATGCCCTTTCCCCATGTGCATGTTGGCTTCCATGGGAATTCTACCACAGTTCAAGGGGTCAACATAAATGCCAATGCCTGAGTTTTCGTGCCTCAGAAGCTCTGTTCATGTAGGAGGTAAATATGCTTCTGGAGTTAAGCACAGCAGTGATTGGATTTGGCTTGTCTGTATGGGAAAGTTTTGTCAGTATGCTGGTGTAATTAAACCAGTATGTATACTACTATAACTGCCTATCAGGGATTTCTCTTCCAGAATGAGAGTGGGTTTTTTCTGTTTACTTTAAACCTCTTCCAAAGCAATATTAGCTATACTGCAAAAAGGCATTCTGGTACTGGAGTAAGTGTGTCCACATGAGGAGTTATACTGGTATAACTGTATCAGTTTATTTCATACTGTAGCTTTTACCAGTATACTTTCCCATGTAGACAAGCTCTTAGTCCCATTTCCTGATGGTGTTGGGAGCTTTCAGTTTATCAGCTGATTTCTCTAAGTTCATGAAGCAACTTCCAGAATGTCCAAATGTTCCTCTTCCTGCCTTCTAGAGGAAATGGGAGGGATATAGTTCTTCTTTGAGTGATAGTCTGTATACATATTCAACAGTTGGTGTTTGCTTGTCCAGTGTGTACATGTCTCAACTTTCTGTTCAGCAGCATCCATTAGGGTGGTACATGTTTCCTTCACATCCCCATTTGTTCCAGGAAGAATATAAAAGATGGAGCTATCCAGCCACACCCAGTTCCTTCTTACTGCTTGTGGCATGGGTCAGAGCAGCTCACTTTTGGAGCAAACATACCTGTTTCTCATTGTGCATAGTTCTTATAGTTGGCAATTGGTGATAATGTTAGGTTTTTACTTTTTCCAAACTTGGGTACTTCCGCGAAGAAAGGACTTCTCCTTCACTGAATGTTTGGTACCGATTGCCTGCCTGGGAGACCACAAGTCCTCAGATTTTGAGCTGCCCCTCATATAAGGCCATTATCTCCTGAACAACGATCATGCAAGGGGTCTGTTCCACTTCAGCAAGGGACACGTTTCAGACCATTGCAAAATCTTTATTCCCTTCTCAAAGCGGACCCTGCAGTTGAGGGAGTCCCACCTGAGGGCCTTCCTGATGGAGCAGTCTCTGCACCGAGACTCTAATCCTGGCTTCCAGACATTGGGACTCTCTGGGGACTGGAGATCATCAAACTCAGTGCTGGTGGCCTCTTCAAAACCTCCCACAGTACCCTTAAAATACTCCTCATCTTCTAGGAAGCACCTCTAGGGATTTACCTGGACTTTTGATATGTCCCTCCCCACTGATGCTGTCCCAGTTCTTGGAACCAACAATGTCAGCACTGTTGCTTCCATGATCCTCAGGGCCAGCTAGATCGGTACCTTCAGCACCAACTGGGAGGGCACACACTCTTACAGAAGAAAACTACTTCTCATCCTCATTCACATAGCACAAGAACCAGGGTCAGCCAATGCAATTAATAGGCAGCAGGTTTAAAACAAACATAAGGAAGTACTTCTTCACACACCTCATAGTCAACCTGTGGAATTCATTACCAGGGGATGTTGTGAAGGCCTCAAGTATAACTGGGTTCTAAAAAAAATTAGATAAGTTCGTGGAGGATCGGTCCATCATGGCACCCCTGCTCAGGGTGTCCTTAACCTCCAACTGCCAAAATCTGGGAGTGGATGACAGGATGGATCATTTGATAATTGCCCTGTTCTGTTCATTTCCCTCCAAAGCATCTGGCACCAGCCACTGTCAGAAGACAGGACACTGGGCTAGGTGGACCATAGGTTTGACCCAGGCATGAGTACAGTACTAACCCCACCCGGAGTTCAGAACCACAAACAGCAGCAGCCTTCTCCCATGCTACAACCACAAAACCCAGAGTAGCTGGTACCAGCTAATTTGTCTTCATAATCACTGGACGAGACGCTTATACCACACCAAGTGATGGTCACTCCAGAAGACCATAAATAATCCAGGACTTGATGAGGCATATACCAGCAACTATAGAGATTCCCACCAAAGAAGTACATGGCACACTGCACAGGCTGCTCAATATATTACATATATCGGTACCATGTTGTGTAGCAATCATGATAAACAAGGACCTACTAGATCCTGCGAAGACCCTGTGGCAGACACCAGCATCATTAGCACCAACCTCAAAGTAGGCTGATAGATAGTATCAGGTGCTGGCCTATTCATACCTGGTACAGGGATCACTAGTAGTGACTGTGGCAAATGAGAGAATGTGCCACGGCTACCAGAATTCGGCTGCAAGCATAAGGAGCCTAGACTTTCTTGTTAGGAAATTGTACTCAACCTTGAGCCGCCAAATAAGGATATTGAACTATTAAGCAATCGTAGCAAAATATGACTACCTTGACTGGTGTTCTGTGGAATGTTTTATTGACAAACTGCTGCAGGAATTCAGAAGTGAGTTCTAAGCCATCCTGACGGGCAATTGGTTGCCAAGACAGCTCTATGGGCAGCATTGGACGCTGTGGATATGATCCCCAGGGCCATGGCAACAATGGTTATAATGTGCCATTCCTCACAGGGGACACATGACCATAGGCTTAAAGGGAGCATCCATGACTTTTGAGAGCACCAAGTAAAGATCCCACATAGGGAGTGGATCCCTAAACGATAGACAGTGTAGAGATGCTCCTCAGGAATCTGTTTGCCCTTGAGTGTGCAAATACTGATTGATCATGTGGTGGATGGATGACTGATATGGCAGCCAAATGAACTCTCAGCAAGAGACCTGTTTCAGCTGGTATAGTTATTCCCACATAGCCTGGAAATATGGTGCTGGTGGGTCCAATTGGAGAATCTCATCCACTTAGAGAGACACTGTGCTGTAGTCTCTGTTTGCATAGGCTCCTCATTTCTGACTCCAATGAGAACTACTGCTTGAGATTCATCAGCTGCGGAATATGTATACAGGCTACCACTCAAAGAAGAAAAGAGGCTAATTACCTGTACAGTAACTGAGGTTCTTTGAGATGTGTAGTCTGTATATGTATTTCATCACCCACCTGCCATCCTTGCTGCTTCAGAGTCTTCACAAACCACTACAGATGGCAAAGGAACTGGATGTAGTTGGGTGACTCCGCCCTTTATACTCTCACCAGAATGCACAAGGATATGAAGGGCACATACAACCGACACTGCTAACTAGAAAGTTTTCTAACGCATGAGCACTGGGCGTGCAAACACCAACTGTGGAATATGAAGACAGGCTACACACCTTTAAGAACAACAGTACTGTACATATAACTAACCTCTTTGTACTTCATATTAACTGTTCCCCTTCTCAGGGAAGGGATAAATACTTTGTTTGAAAAGTGCTTTGAATATGTCAGTTGCTATATGAGGTCTGGGTGTGGTTAGGGCTGAACATTTATTTGTAAAATTTCAAGTAGTCAGACAACCCTGTGTTCCCCCTCTCAGCCAATTTGTCTCAGGAGAGGGGGAATTAGTTACTGAGAGGTCTAATCTAATCGTTGCCTCAATTTCTTAGGGTTTGTGGCAAGTTTAGCTCCGTAGACTTTGCCCAGTTCTAATTGTTTCACATTTAGGCTGCAAAGTTCTCAAGTGACACCTCCCCCCACCCCATGCTATCAGAACAACATTCTCTCATTTTGTTGATTTCTACTTTCCCTTAGTATAGAGGCAGCTGAGAAAAATAGAAAGAAAATAGATTTGGCAAGGCTAAATTGGTGAGATTGCGACCTATGGTTCATGGCTGTAGATCCTTGATAGAAATAGTCTGCCTGGATTTTCATGAACATAAAGTAGAACCTGATGCCAGTCTTAGCTTAGGATTGATTAGGCCTCTGGATAAGAGGAGTGAGAGCAAAAGATTCTTCTGCGGATGCTTCCTGAAACACAGTGGCTTTCCCAGGTTGGTGCTCTGAGAGAGAGTGCAAGTTGCAGTTCCTCTGCTGGATTCTCTTCTATGGGACAACTCTCTCTTCAGCCCCTTTCTCATATCTTGCGGGCAGAGGTAGAGCACAGCTGTTCTTTTGAAAGAGAAGAGAGCAGTGAAGAGAGTGAAGCATCTCCTCGTAACAGAACAGACTAGCGTGAAAGTAAAATGAACATTTCCCAGACTAGAAGCCCCTTTAAACCAGCTTGGCATGACTAGGTGACTGGCTGCCTTTCAGCTCTTGGTCATTAGTTCAAAATTCAGTGAGTAGGAGTTGAAAGCTGTTACGAATGGCTGTTTATTGGACCATGACGTAAAAATCTGGAGAAGGGAGATATCTTAGCCCAGGTCCCAGTGGGCAGGCTACCTTCTTGTTCAGTGCTAATTTGCCCCTTGTTGGCAGGTCTCAGCAGAGAGACCAAAGACTGAATGGGCCATGGAATCTGGCCTCTCCTCTCACTCTAGCTCTGGGGTGAAGTGCATCAACATGCCAGCATAGGGAAGCTTGGCCTGCTTTTGCCACAGCTGTGGATAAAACATCATGCCATGAATCAGCACTCTTTACGAGCCCTACACTCACTGGTTTTGTTTTAAATGAGGTTGAATGAGAACTGGTGTGTGTGACTGATTCTACACTGTTGTTTCTTTTTCTTTGGGTTTGTCTCTTGTGCTATTTTATATTTGGGAACCACTAGTGTGTTCCAGCAAAATCTCCACATGGTGGGTTATAGGTTCAGTAGAATTCTGGTATCTTGCTGTCCCTCCTCCTCTTATGCTTTCCATTTCCTTTTCTCAGTAACCAGCTGCTGTGTATCCCTGACTGGGCCTGCGAAGCAAAGAAACTTGAGGTTTTGGATATGAGCTACAATCTCCTCACAGAGCTTCCATCAAGGTAATAGCAAACCCCCTTCTTGGCCAAAGGTGGGACTCCCTCCAGGATGTGTGTGTTGGGGAAAAAGAGTGATAGTACTCTTCTATACCCCTCTCCTCCCCCCCAGCAATGTTTCACTTGCTTGTGATGCCAATATGTGGTGCCACGTTGTCTGGACTGTGCATATGTTCAAAACATTTATAGATTTTTAAGGTCAGAAGGGATTGTTATAATCATCTCATTTGACCTCCTGAATAACACAGGGCAAAGAATTTCATCCAGCGATTCCTGCATCTACCCCAACAATTTGTGGCTGAACTAGAGAGTATATTGTAGAAAGATAATCCAAGCTTGATTTAAAGGCTTCAAATGCTGGAGAATCTACCACATCCTGTGAGTAGATTCCAATTGCTGATTATCCTCAACAATAAAATGTATGCCTTATTTCCAGTTTGAATTTTGCTGATTTCAACTTCCAGCTGTTGGATCTTGTTGTACCTTTGTCAGATAACTTAAAAAAGCCCCGTAATATCAGGAACTTTTCCCAGTGTAGGATATTTTAGACTGTTGCCTCTTTTCTATATGTTGCTCTTAATCCTTTTTTCCCCTCCAACTAATTAAGGGACCGAATGGCTAGGCAGCAATTCTGCGGAAAAGGACCTAGGGGTTACCGTGGACGAGAAGCTGGATATGAGTCAACAGTTTGCCCTTGTTGCCAAGAAAGCTAACGGCATTTGGGGCTTTATAAGTAGGGGCATTGCCAGCAGATCAAGGGATGTGATCATTCCCCTCTATTCGACATTGGTGAGGCCTCATCTGGAGTACCGTAACTCCTCACTTAGTCATCCCGGTTAACGTTGTTTTGTTGTTACGTTGCTGATCAATTAGGGAACATGCTCAGTTAAAGTTGTGCAATGCTCCCTTCTAACGTCTTTTGGCAGCCGCCTGCTTTGTCCACTGCTTGCAGGAAGAGCAGCCCGGTGGAGCTAGCTGGTGGGTGGTTGGAACCCGGGTGGACCGACAGCCCCCCTATCAGCTCCCCGCTCCCCTAAGTTCCCTGTGCAGCAGCTGCCCAGCAGGCTAGCAATTGCAGCTGTCCCTCCCCCCACTGCCATGTGCTGCTCCTGCCCTCTGCCTTGGAGCTGCTCCCCGAGACTCCTGCTTGCTGTGTGGGGGAGAGGAAGAGGAGGGCTAATGTCAGGGTGTCCCCCTCCCCCCTGCTCTTGCACCCTGCTTACCCCATCTTCCATAGAGCAGGGGGGACACACAACAGAGGGAGCTTCCAGGCAGCAGCAGCTGCAGTCCGGTGTGTGTGTGGCTCTGTCTGCCCTCCCTCCTTTCCTGCTGCCTTGTACAGTAGAATGAGAGAGTTAACCCTTGAGGGCTCAGTCAATTGCTAGTTCATCATTTAGCAGTAAGGCATTCCCTGGAAATATCCCACCCTTTGACTTCACAATCATCATCACTGTGTACCAGTATTAAATTGTTTGTTTAAAACTTATACTGTGTGTGTGTGTGTGTGTGTGTGTGTGTGTGTTATATATATGTCTTTTGTCTGGTGAAAAAAATTTCCCTGGAACCTAACCCCCTCATTTACATTAATTCTTATGGAGAAATTGGATTCGCTTAACATTGTTTTGCTTAGGCTTGGTCTACACTCACCCCCCAAATCGAACTAAGGTACGCAACTTCAGCTACATGAATAACGTAGCTGAAGTTCGAAGTAACTTAGTTTGATCTTACCTCGGTCCACACGCTGCAGGTAGGCTCCCCCGTCGACTCCGCGGTACTCCTCTCTTCTAGCTGGAGTACCACAGTTGACGGCGAGCACTTCCTGGTTCGACTTATCGCGTCCAGACAAGACGCGATAAGTCAAACCCAGAACTTCGATTGCCAGCCGCCAAACTAGCGGCTGGGTATAGACATACCCTTAAAGTCACATTTTTCAGGAACAGAACTACAACGTTAAGTGAGGAGTTACTGTACTGCATCCAGTTTTGGGCCCCACACTACAAGAAGGATGTGGAAAAATTGGAAAGAGTCCAGCGGAGGGCAACAAAAATGATTAGGGGCTGGAGCACATGACTTATGAGGAGAGGCTGAGGGAACTGGGATTGTTTAGTCTACAGAAGAGAAGAATGAGGGGGGATTTGATAGCTGCTTTCAACTACTTGAAAGGGGGTTCCAAAGAGGATGGATCTAGACTGTTCTCAGTGGTGGCAGATGACAGAACAAGGAGTAATGGTCTCAAGTTGCAGTGGGGGAGGCTTAGGTTTGATATTAGGGAAAAACTTCTTCACTAGGAGGGTGATGAAGCACTAGAATGGGTTACCTAGGAAGGTGGTGGAATCTCCTTTCTTAGAGGTTTTTAAGGTCAGGCTTGATGAAGCCCTGGCTGGGATGATTTAATTGGGGATTGGTCTTGCTTTGAGCAGGGGGTTGGACTAGATGACCTCCTGAGGTCCCTTCCAACCCTGATATTCTATGATTCTATGAAATATGGTCACACATGCTGTTCTTGTCTCCTCAGGCTTACCACTATCTCATTGGGGTTCAAAATCAGTCACAAGCAAAATTAAGTGAGAGGAAATATTTAAACATAAAAATACAAATGATAATTGGGAATTATTTAAGAATGGTTAGATGCCCAAGCCCCACATTCTTCAGTCACAAAAGAAGGCTACTTCAGTTAAAAAAATCCAATAACAATACATCCTGGCAAAGAGGGGAGGTGAAAGAGGAAATAAAAAAAATGGAAAAGCAGTGAAGCTGATAGCAATGAGTACAAATCAGCAGTTAGGAAATACAGACAATTGATAAGGGAAGCTAAAGGTATCAGTGAAAAATCTGTGGCCAGTAAGAAGGCATTTTTTAAATATGTCAGGAACAAATTAAATCCTACCAGTGATATAAGTCTAATACTAGACAGAATTGTAAAACTATCAGCTATGATGCAGAAAAAGCAGAGGCATTCAATAAATACAGGCGTTCTGTATTTGAAAAGAAGCAGGATGATGTGTTCTCATATCTCAATGTGATGATGAAATACATTCTGTTTTATCAGTATCTGGGGAGGATGTTAACCACCAACTAGAATGATTAAAGGTCAAGAGCAACAAGAATGATTAAAGGTCTTGAGAACATGACCTATGAAGCAAGGCTGAAAGAATTGGGTTTGTTTAGTTTGGAAAAGAGAAGACTGAGAGGGGACATGATAGCAGTTTTCAGGTATCTAAAAGGGTGTCATAAGGAGGAGGGAGAAAACTTGTTCACCTTAGCCTCTGAGGATAGAACAAGAAGCAATGGGCTTAAACTGCAGCAAGGGAGGTCTAGGTTGGACATTAGGAAAAAGTTCCTAACTGTCAGGGTGGTTAAACACTGGAATAAATTGCCTAGGGAGGTTGTGGAATCTCCATCTCTGGAGATATTTAAGAGTAGGTTAGATAAATGTCTATCAGGGATGGTCTAGACAGTATTTGGTCCTGCCATGGGGGCAGGGGACTGGACTCGATGACCTCTCGAGGTCCCTTCCAGTCCTAGAATCTATGAATCTATAACTGTTAAAGTTAAACATTTTTAAATCTGCAAGGCCAGATATATTGAACCCATGAATATTAAAAGAATTGTCCTAGGAGCTCTCTGAACAATTTGGCTTGGTTTTTAACAAATCTGGGAACACCGAGGAAGCAAAAGCCAATGTTGTGTCGATATTTAAAAAGGGTAAACAAAATGACCCAGAAAATTTTTGAGTGACTGGTTAACCTGATGATGAACCTGGACAAAATCATGAAAAGGCTGATATGAGAAACAGTCAGTAAAGAATTAAATTATGATATCATAATTAATGCCAGTCAACATGGTCTTATGAAAAATAGTTCTTGTCAAACAAACTTGATACCATTTTTTATCAGATTACAAGTTTGACAGACAAAGGTAATTGTGTTGACATAATATACTTAGTTTTGTAAGGCATTTGAACCATGACATTCTGATTTAAAAAAAATACCACTATACAAAATCATATTAAATGTATTAAAAACTGGTCAACAGATACAGAGAAAAAGGTAATTATAAATGGGGAATCATCATCTAGTGGAGGTGTGTCTAGTGACATCCCTCAGTATCTATTCTCAGCCCAGTGATGTTCAAAAAACATTATCAGTGATCTGGAAGAAAATATAAAATTGGTAAAAGTTTGCAGATGACACTAAAAGTGGTAGAGTGGTAAATAATGATAGGGACAGGTCAATTGTACATGCCAGCCTGGATTGCTTTGTTTGAAGGGCTCATTTGAAGAATGTATTTTAACACAGCCATTGGCATAGTCCTGCACTTCATAACAAGGGCTGTTGGTCACATTTATAAGATGGAGGACTGTATCTGGAAGAGCAGAGATTCTGGAAAGGACTTACTGGGACATAACGAGTAGAATGTGAGCTTCTGGTGCAATCCAATAACTAAGAGAGTGAATTAAATCCTTGGCAGTAAGCAGTGGGGGGACCATTACTGGATACTGGATCCAGTTCTGGAGTCCACACTTTAAAAAGTATGTTGACAAATTGGAAAGGCTTCAGAAAAGAGTTACAAGAATGATTTGAGGTCTGGAAAATATGACACCTAGCCAGAGACTAAAGAAAAGCTCAATCTATTTAGAGAGACAGGGAGGGTGAGATAACAGAAGTTGGTCCAATCAAAGATATTACCTCACCCACCTTGTCTCTCTAATATTCTGGGACCAACACGCCTACAACACTACCTCAATCTATGTAGTTTATTGAAGATTAGGTTAAGAGGTGACTTGATCACTATATGTATTTCCCTATGGGGGGAAAAGATTTCTGATAGTCGACAGCCCTTTAGTTTGGCAGAAAAAGGTATAACCAGATCCAGTGGCTGGAAACTGAGGCTAGGCAAATTCAGAGTAGAAATAATGTGCAAATTTTTAACAGAGAGAAATTAACAGAAACAACTAACAAAGGGATGTGATGGATTCTCCATCACTTGAAGTCTTTAAATCAACATTGGTTGTCTTTCTAAAAGATGCATCTTAGCTCAAACAAAAGTTATGGGGCTAGAATTTTGGGATGACAATCTATGGCCTGTACTATGCAGAAGGTCAGAGCAGTTGATCATAATGGTCTTTTCTGTCCTCCAAATCTGTGCATGTTTTTGGGCAGAGCTGCTTTAAGTTATAGGCACAGTAAATGCATGGCAAGGGCCAATGTGCCCAGAGTCATGTGATGATGATAGTATCTCAACTTTCATTTCAATTCAAATTATACTTAATTCAACCCAAGGTACTTAAGGCACTGGCTGAAGCATGCTCAGTACCATTAGCAGTTATCTTTAAGAACTCCTGAAGGATGAATGAGGTCCCAGAAGACTGGAGAAGGGCTAACATAGAACCTATCTTTAAAAAGAGGAACAAAGAGGACTTGGGGAATTATAGACCAGTCAGCCTAACTTTAATACCTGGAAACAATTATTAAACAATCAGTTTCTAAGTACCTGGAAGATAATGGGATTATAAGAAATAGTCAGCATGGTTTTCTCAAGAACAAATCATGCCAAACCAACCGTATTTCCTTCTGTGACAGGGTTACTTCTTAAGTGGATGGGAGGGGGAGCATGAAGCAGTAGATGTGATATATCTTGATTTTTAGTAAGTCTTTTGACACAGTCCCACATGACAATCTTATAAATTAACTAGATGAAATTACTATAAGGTGGGTGTACAATTGCTTGAAAAACTGTACTTGCGGAGTAGTTATCAATGGTTCACTATTAAACTGGAAGGGTGTATCTAGTGGGGTCCTGCAGGAGTCTGCCCTGGGTCTGGTACTATTCAATATTTGCATTAATGACTTGGATGATGGACTTGGGATTATGCTTATAAAATTTGCAGATGACACCAAGCTGGGACAGGTTGCAAGCACGTGGGAGGGCAGGATTGGAATTCTAAACAGTCTTGACAAATTGGAGAATTTGGTCTGAATTCAACAAGATGATATTCAGTAAAGACAAGTGCAAAGTACTTAAGAAGGGAAATCAAATGCACAACTACAAAATGGAGATAGTTCTTCTGGAAAGGATCTGGGATATATAGTGGATCACAGATTGAATATGAGTCAGTAATGTGATGCAGTTGCAAAAGGCTAACATCATTTTGGGATGTGTGGTATGTAAGATACAGGAGGTAATTGTCCAGCTTTACTTGTCACTGGTAAGGCCTCAGCTGTAGTACTGTGTCCAGCCATGGGCACCACACTTTAGGAAAGATGTGGACAAATTGGAGAGAGTCCAGTGGAGAGCATGATAAATGGTTAAGAAAACCTGACCTATGGGGAAAGCTTAAAAAAAACTAGGCAGATTAATGTGAGAAAAGAAGACTTAGTGGGGACCTGACAATAGTCTTCAAATATTTTAAGGGCTGTTATAAAGAGGACTGTGATCAATTGTTCTCCATGTCCACTGGAGAAAGGACAAGAAATAATAGGCTTAATCTGCAGCAAGGGAAATTTAGGTTAGATATTAGGAAAAACTTGTAACTAAAAGGATAGTTAAGCTCTGAAACACCTTCCAAGGGAGGTTTTGGAATCCCCATCGTAAGTTTTTAAAAACAGGTTGGACAAACACATATCAGAGATGATCTGGGTTTACTTGTTTCTAACACAGCACAGGAGGCTTGACTTAATGACTTCTTGAGGTGCCTTCCATCCCTACATTTCTATGATTCTATACTTCTAGTCCTCATAGTGGCAAAGAAATAGTTGGGTCATATTTTCGAGGTTAACTGATGCAGTAACGTGTGTCTCGGTATGCAGAGGGCTTGAAACAATAGTTTTGAGGCGGAGAACTGCCCTGGCTGTAACTGATGCAGAGAGAGGACCAGCAGCCTCTAGAGCAGAGGTGGGCAGGCCCGCGGAACTGTCCTGCCCTGCCATTGAGCTCCCGGCCGGGGAGGCTAGCACCCCAGCCCCTCCCCCACTGCCCCCCCCTTCCGTAGCTGCGCCGCCGCATGCTCTTGCTGAGCAGTGTGGCAACATGTCTGGCTCTGGCCGGGTGGCACGGCTGCCAGACATGCTGCTCTGAGCGCCATGGTAAGGGGTCCGGGGAGTTGGATAAGGGGTGGGGGATCCCGGGGGGCAGTCAGGGGACAGGGAGCAGGACCGGTTGGATGGGGTGGTGGTTCTGAGGGGCGGTGGGGGATAGGGGGGGTTGGATAGGCGTGGGAGTCCCGGGGGGACCTGTCATAGGGAGGGGCTGTGGATAGGGGTCAGGGGATGGGGAACAGGGGGGTTGGATAGGTGTGGGGTCCCAGGGGGCCTGTCAAGGGGTGGGGCTATGGATAGAGGTCAGAACAGTCAGGGGACTGGGAGCAGGGGGGTTGGCTAGGTGGTGGGGTCCCGGAGGCGGTTAGGGGCGGGGGGTCCCGGGAGGGGGCAGTTAGGGGACAAGGAGCAGGGGGGGTTGGATGGGTCGGGAGTTCTGAGGGGGGCAGTCAGAGGGCGGGAAGTGGGAGGGGTCGGATAGGGGGCAGGGGCCAGGCTGTTTGAGGAGGCACAGCCTTCCCTACCCGGCCCTCCATACAATTTTGCAATCCCAATGTGGCCCTCGGGCCAAAAAGTTTTCCATCCCCTGCTCTAGAGCCAGGAAATAAGTGCTAGAGCAGACCAGGCTCCTGAAACCCTGAGGGTACTGAGGGCCACCATCAGCAGTACAGGGGCAGGGGCCTCCAGGCTCTTCTGAGTAGATAAAAGGAGGATTAGGCCACTGACAACTGCTGCTGGCTCCTCCTGGAAGCCAGAGGAGAAGGTGCCCCACCCCACAGCAGGTGCTGTATGAGGAGAATTGGATGTTACACCTTCATCCTTGGAGCAGGGAAAAAATGATGCTGATATCTCCTCAGCACCATTCACTGGTAGTTCCCAAATAAGCTGTCACCTGCAGTGGCTTTCAGAGCTCCATAGTGTGATGATCTCTTCCTTTCCTACATGTTGTCATGAAATAGATGCCAGTGTCCATGCTGTTAACTGAGTTATCTCACTGAAATTAATGGGGCAGTTTACACCTGTTTGTTGTTATTTTGGGCTGTCTGCAGACTCAGGTAGACATCACTGTAGTGGTTACACTCAGCTCAACTTTCTGAAATTATCTTTGCAGTTATTAGGGCTAGAGACTTGGGTTGTTTTTTTAAAGAAAAGCTGAGATTCTGGAGAATATGATGGTAGCCTCAAAACCGCACTGGGTTGTTGATCCAGCGCAGTTCGAGCCCAGAATCCCTTAGTCAGTCAGCATTGAGATTAGTCTCTTCTGTCAGAAGGAGGAAGTCACTAAATTCTAGTCCGTCCTTTGCTGTTCCATTTCTCCTTCATCCTATACTGTGAAGTATGCTCAACAGTGTATCTATATAGACATGCCTACCGCACAAATCAGTGATCTCCAGATACGTGTACAGTAGCTTGGATAGAACTGCAGGGGCACTCAGATACATGTGTGTACACAAAGGTAGGGGCTTGCCTGATCACACATGCCTCTCACTCTTTGCATTGTTTAAAATTCACTGACCCAGGCAATGTAATGTTCTTCAGCCCTAATTTTGTTTAATAACAGGATTAAAGACCAGGATCTTTCTGCTGTGGGGCTCTGAAAGAAAGGTGAGCCAAACTAATTCAATAAGCTCTCTGTCCTCCTAGGACCCTGAGTAGTTTGAGTCTTCGGAAGTTGATGGTGGGGCACAACCACGTGCAGAGCCTTCCACCTCTGCTGGAACACATTCCCTTGGAGGTGCTGGACCTCCAGCATAACCTGATCACTAAACTCCCGGAGATGTTCTTCTTCAAGGCTCTGAAGTAAGTGGCAGCAGAACACATTTTATTAGGATGGAATCTTTTACCTAACTCTGGTGAAAGATCAGTTTCCTCTGGCTGTCTCACCTTTGGAGCTGTAAAGGGTTATGGTGCTGCTTGCGTGACTGACCGTGCCAGGTTCTGGAGCTTAATTGCCTGTTGAGTAAGAGGTAATAGGGCAGATTTATGTTTTATGAGGCAGAGTAATCCAGGTAACTAGGGGAGAAATCACCCAGCTGGCTGCTGAGGGAATCAGGTTTCTGTATAATAGCAGGAAAGGTGAGTGTAGTCTAACCCACCGGCCCACCAAGGAAGTTGCCTGTAGTTATTGTTGTTTCTCTACCACGATTCATATGCACATAGGAACACAAAATTCCTGCCCTGAGGAGTTTTCATTCTTTGACACCAGTATATAAGTTTTTGAGGTACAAAGAAGAAAGCAGACAGGCACTTGGATACCACTGTGATAGGTGCAGTATAAGGTGTTAGGGGCAGAGAAGAGATACTCACTGGAATGGAATAATCCTAAATAAAATAAAACACAAGCTTTATACTCCCAAGTAACTGTGAGAGCATCCTGCACTCAGCTTTTTTCTACCCGTTCCCTGTGTTCTCTCTCAACTTAGCTTGCAAACTCTTCAGGGCAGGCACTCCCTTTTTGTTGCAAAGCACTATGTGCATCTCCAGTACTATATAGCTAGTAATTTTTAGATTTATAGATTTTTAAGGCCAGAAGAGACCATTATAATCGTCTGTTATGATAATGTGGCCCTAGCTATCTGTCCAGCTTCTCATATGGCTTCTGTCACTGTCGTATCTGGTGAAGTGGTTTGGATGGGATGGAACCTAATGTCTCTTAATCCGTTGTTGTTAGTCTCAGGTACCTGAATGTATCTGCCAACAGCCTGGAGTCCTTGCCTGGGGAAGAGAGTCTCAGCGCGCTGCAGCTACTTTACTTGACCAATAATAACCTCACAGATCAGTGCATCCCTGACTTGGTGGGACACCCAAACTTACGGGTCCTGCACCTGGCAAACAACCAACTGCAAACCTTCCCTGCAAGGTAAATGCACACAAAAGGTGGGGAAAGGTAATGCTCAGCTAACAGGGCTAGAATCAGTCAACTCAGCTGGTTTAGAGTGAGTGGGTTTCCTTCTGTCATGGGGAACTGGTAGGAGCTTATCAATGTCATGGTGAGATGCTGTGCCTCTGATATGTGACTCAAGATTCACTCCTCCCAAGCATCCATCAGTATCCCTCAGGATAGTGCTGGCTGCTGTGGTTCCTGTACTCCTAGTGCATGCCGATTGTGATGCAGGTGGGGGTGTATGGCTGGCTGAGCCTGGGGTGGCTGCATTGCTAATAGCAGTGGGCAGTGCACTTTACAGCAGCTGTTGATCTGAAGGCTGTTGAATCGTACTGTTCATACAGTCCTAGATTTTCACGCCGGAAGGCCATTCTGATAATTTAGTCTGACATCCTACATACCTCAGGCCATATAATTTTATCCGTTGATTCCTACATTAAGTTCATAATTTGTGGTTGAGCTAGAGCATCTCTCTTAGAAAGGTACCCACTTTTGATTTAAAGACTTCAGGTGACTGAGAATCAACCACGTCCTTTGGTAAGTTGTTTCAATGGTTAATGACCCTCACTTTAATAAATAAATAAATAAAAAAATAAAAAAAGTGCTTTTATCAAGTCTGAGTCTGTTTAGAGTCAACTTCCAGCCATTGGATTTCATAATGCCTTTGTCTGTTAAAGAGCCATATAGCATCAGAAATCTTACCCCCTGTAAGTACTTCTAGACAGTGATCAAATCACTTCTTAACCTCCTATTCAATAAACTAAATAGATTGACCTCAGATCATTTGGTTGGCTCTTCTCTGAACCCTTTCCAGTTTTTGAATATACTTTTTGAAGTGTGAACATGAGAAATGGACACACTATCCCAATAATGGTCTCACTAGTGCTGTAAGCAGAGGGGATACTACCTCCCTAGTTCTTCTTGATATTCCCTGCCTGTACAGCCAAGGATCAAGTTACCCCTCTTACCCACAGCATAGGAATTGGCATCTCCTGTTCAGGTGGTTATCTACCATGACCCTTAAATCCTTTTCAGTTACACTACTTTCCAGAAAACAGTTCCCCATCCTGTAAGTGTGACTTGTGTTCTTTGTTGGTGTATGACCTTGCATTTGTTGTATTTGAACAACATGCACTTCAATAAGCCCAGTGTACCAAGTGATCCAGTCGATCTCTAGAACTGACTCATCCTTATTACTATTTACTACTCCACCAATTTTGCGTCATCTGGAAACTCTACTATGAGTGAGTCTTTATTTTCTTACAGATCATTGATAACGGTATTGAATAGCATTGGGCCATCAACAGACCCTGCAGGACCCAACTAGAAAAGCCCCTATTGGATGATGATTCCCCATTTAGATTTATTTTTGGTGATTTATCAGTTAGCCAGTTTTTAATGCACTTAATCTGTTAATGTATGTGTTGTATACAGTGTCTTACAGAAGTCTAAGTATATTATGTCAACACATTTATCTGTTATCCAAACTTGTAATCTCATAAAAAAAACTGTATCTAGATTGTTTGACAAGACCTATTTCCATAAAACCATGTTGATTGGCATTAATTATGCTACTATCATTTAATTCTTTATTGATTGTATCCTATATTGGCCTTTCCATGATTTTGCCTAGGGTCAGTGTCAAGCTAATTAAGCTATTGTTTCATGGGTCATGCCATTTATCCTTATTAAATAAAACATTAGCTTGTTTCCAGTCATCTGGGACTTCCCCAGCATTCCAAGATTTGTTAAATATCTACACTAGTGACCCACAGAGCTTCTCAGTCAAGTCCCTGGAAACTCATGGGTGCAAGTTGCCTGTGATGAGTTTCTCTTCTGCTTTCATGCATGTAGGAGCCAGGAGCAAAGGAATCAGACCACTGGGCAAATCCTGGCCTGACAGTCCCTGTTCTCACTGCCATGTCTCCTTGGACTTGCTGGCTGTCTCCTATCCATAAATCAGAAACACAGCTAGTAAGCAGCTGAACCTTTCCTTCGGCTGCTTCTCTAGTTTCTCCTGCCCAGGGAGCAGATTAACCCTTTGGGTCCTGTGCCTATGAATTCTGACGGTGGCAGGTTCTGGCTCATGAGATCTGCTACTTTGGATTTCCCCTTCAGCAAACTGAGCAAACTGGAGCAACTGGAAGAGCTGAACCTGAGTGGCAACAAGCTGAAGACGATTCCTACAACGATCGCAAACTGCAAGCAGCTGCACACACTTATTGCACACTCAAATGAGATCAGTATCTTCCCAGAGATCCTGCACCTACCTCGTATTCAGGTACCCCTGAAGGGTGAAAGGCTTCAGGAAATAGTTGGAGTGGAGGGATAACAGTGGAATTCCTGGGAGAGGAACTGCAGGCTCCAGCATTAGAGATGCAGGTCCCATAGAGGGTATAATATGTGCATCCTGTATCTATTCTGTTCCTTCTTGTTTGTCTCCTCTCTAAATTAAAGTCACAGACTTATCATTCCCTCCTACATATTCATTGCCCATCTCTGAACCCCCTCAATTTCTATCATTCATGAGACACGAGGAGCAGAACTGAACACGCAAGTCCAGCACATATCTGTATGGGGCCCAATCACTACATTTCCCACCACCTCTGACCACCATCCCCGTGGGGCCCTGTTACTACATTCTCCACCCCATTTAGGATCTCCCCCCAACTCCTAAGAGCTCTGTCACTATACAAGAACATAAGAACGGCCATACTGGGTTAGACCACAGGTCCATCAAGCCCAGTATCCTGTCCTCTGACAGTGGACAATGGCAGGTGCCCCAAAGGGAATGAACAGACAGGTTATCATCAAGTGATCCATGCCCTGTCACCCAATCCCAGCTTCTGGCAAACAGAGGCTAGGGACACCATTCCTGCCCATCCTGGCTAATAGCCATTGATGGACCTATCCTCCATGAATCTATCTAGCTCCCTTTTGAACCCCGTTATAGTATTGGTCTTCACAACACCCTCTGGCAAGGAGTTTTACTGGTTGACAGTGCGTTGCGTGAAAAAATACTTTCTTGTGTTTGTTTTAAACCTGCTACCTATTAATTTTATTTGGTGGCCTCTTGTTCTTGTATTATGAGGAGTAAATAACACTTCCTTATTTACTTTCTCTATACCACTCATGATTTTATAGACCTCTATCATATCTCCCCTTAGTTGCCTTTTTTCCAAGCTGAAAAGTCCCAGTCTTATTAATCTCTCCTCATATGGAAGCCGTTCTATACCCCTAATCATTTTTGTTGCCCTTTTCTGAACCTTTTCCAATTCCAATATATCTTTTTTGAGATGGGGCGACCACATCTGCACACAGTATTCAAGATGTGGGGGTACCATCGATTTATTTAGAGGCAATATGATATTTTCTGTCTTATTATCTATCCCTTTCTTGATGATTCCCAACATTCTGTTCGCTTTTTTGACTGCCGCTGCACATTGAGTGGATGATTTCAGAGAACTATCCACAATGACTCCAAGATCTTTCTTGAGTGGTAACAGCTGTTCTTCTTCGAGTGATTGTTCATGTCCATTCCAAGCAGGTGTGTGTGCGCCGCGTGCACGCCAGCCGGAAGATTTTACTATAGCAGCGTCCATAGGGTCGGCTCCGGCGCCCCCTGGAGTGGCGCCCTCATGGCGCTGTATGTAGGGGCCAGCCGACCCCCCACCCCCTCAGTTCCTTCTTACCGCTGGTGACGGCTAGCTGGAACTTCGCTTGCTCTTCAGCAATCGTGGCAGTGTTCTGTAGTTGTTGTAAATAGTTAATTAGTTAGTTTGTTGTTTAGTGTTAGCTAGTTAGATATTAGTTGGGAGGGTTTTCCCCAACTTTTCGTCGCCCCGCTGGGGCATGCCCGGGTCCCCAGGGTTCAAACTCTGCCGGGACTGTGGGAAATTTATGCCGAAGAGTGACCTGCACTCTTCGTGCTTAAGGTGCCTCGGAGAGACCCATCAAAGGGATAGGTGCACTATCTGCAGTGCTTTTCGCCCCAGGACTCTCAAAGATAGAGAGCAGAGACTTAAAGTCCTCCTAATGGAGGCGGCACTGCGGCCGCAATCGGATCCCGGACCTTCCGAGCCAGCACCCAGCACTTCATCCTCGGTGCGCAGTGCCCCGGCACGGGAGATAAGTCATGAGGCCAAGGCCCCGAAGCCCTGGCACCGTAGAGAGTCGGCGCATAAGAAACCGTCTTCTACAAGACGCCGCTCTCCATCGCCAGTGCCGGTTAAAAAGAACAGGCCGCTGAGGGGACAATCTCCCCACCGGGACTCTAAAGGTTCGGCGCCGTCCACAAGTGTCACAGGACAACTCGCGCCACAGACCCATCCCGCCATCCTGTTGACTTCCGCCCCGGAGAGGGCACGCTCGAGTCCGGAAAGGCATAGATCCCCGGACATGATGGAGGAGGTGCGCCTCCCATCGACGCCGGAGGCGTTCGAGGCCGCATCAGAACTCTTGAGCCTCCCGGTGCTGGCGTCGCCGCACCGGTGCAGAGAACCTCCGGCTACCGCTCAGCCCCATTACCACTCTAAGGGCAAACCGGCGATGCGCTCACCGCGCTCTCCACGCCGCGCCACGTTAGCGGCACCGGTGCAAGCACCCCCTCCGGCGACAGTGGGTACCGCGCCTCCTATGTCCTCATATTCAGAGACTTCTGACTCAGAGGCGGACTCGTACCGCTCTAACAGATCGAGGAGCAGGCGATCGTCCTCGCGTAGGAGTACCCATCCGTACCCACCGCAGTGGCATCATCAGCAGCAATGGCAACCGGCCCCTCAGTGGCCGTTCTGGACGCCGTAGGCCTACCATCAGTCAGTGGATCAGGCGTACGGGCCCCGCTCATGAACCGCTTCTGTTTCCTCAACGTCTGCGGCCCCGCCGCTAATGCCACCACCGCCGGCACCGCCGTCTGACAGGAGTGTACCACAAGGGGACACGGCACCCCCTGGTCAAACAACGGCACCGACGGGGACTTTGCTCCCAACAGCGCAGGCACCGTCCAACACTCCTCGTCGCTCGGTGGTGACCTCGGTACCGGCCGCGGTGCCGCATCTTGAGCCCGCACCGGCCGCGCAGCCTGAGTACCGCGTGCCGCAGGCCCTCACAGAGGGAGACGTGGTAGATGAAGGGCCGTTGCTTGGGACATCTTCCTCTTCATCTCCGGACGAGGCAGTAGCGGGAACTTCAGCAGCACCGGCCCTAGAGGACAATAGGATTCTCCAACAGCTTCTTACTCAAGCGGCCCAGAGCCTCTCGATCCAGACTGAGTAGATCAAGGTGGACACAGATCCCATGATTGACATCCTGGCCCCGTCAGGTCCGTCTAGGGTAGCCCTACCTCTCATAAAGACCATTACGGACACAACCCGCACCTTGTGGCAAACTCCAGCCTCATTGGCCCCTACGGCCAAAAGGACTGAGAGGCGATATTTTGTTCCAACTAAGGGGTATGAGCATCTTTATACACATCCCCCACCGGACTCCCTAGTGGTAGATGCGGCCAACCAGAGGGAACGCCAGGGTTTCCACGGGGCTACTCCTAAAAATAGAGACGCTAAAAAGTTGGACCTGTTCGGGCGCAAGGTATATTCAATGGGGGACCTGCAGTTGCGCATTGCCAATCAGCAAGCCATAGTGAGCCGGTATGGACACAACACATGCTCGGCTTTGTCTAGGTTCACGGACCTCCTCCCACAGGACTCACGAACCGAGTTTTCGGCCCTGGTTGACGAGGGAAGATTGATTACCCGTGCTTCCCTCCAGGCGGCCTTGGACGCGGCCGATTCAGCCTCTTGCACGTTGGTGACTGGTGTGGTCATGAGGCGCGGGGCCTGGCTTCAAGTTTCCGGTCTCCCTCACGAGGTCCAACAAACGATCCAGGACCTGCCCTTTGAAGGGCCCACGCTCTTCTCAGAAAAGACTGATAAGAGGCTCCATAGCCTAAAGGATTCACGGACCACCCTCTGTTCCTTAGGCCTACACACCCCTGTTACCCAGCGTAGGCAGTTCAGGCCGCTGCAGGCCCCTCGACCGTACCAGCCTCAAAATCGAGGGGATGCCTCGCGCAGAAGGCCGAGAACGGGCAGGAGGAGGCAGCAACAGGAGCCTTTCGGACAGTCATCTGCCCAACCAAGGCCTACACAGGGGCCTAGACCACCATTTTGATGGCTTGGTTGAGGACGACCTCCCAGTCAGAACCCTGGATCCGTCCAACCTTACCTTTTTGTCACGTCTGTCCCCCTTCTATCGTGCGTGGGCCCAGATCACATCGGATGCTTGGGTGCTGCGCACGGTAGGGGAGGGATATTCTATCCAGTTCTCCTCCCTCCTGCCCCACCAGCCCCCCTCCCCGTCCCTCTTCAGGGACCCCTCTCACGAGCAACTTCTACTTCAAGAAGTTCAGCCCCTCCTCGCTTCGGGGGCAGTGGAGGAGGTTCCGCAGGAGCTACGGGGCAAGGGCTTCTACTCTCGATATTTCCTAATTCCGAAAGCGAAAGGGGGCCTCAGACCTATTCTGGACTTGCGGCGTCTCAACAAGTTTGTGAAGAAACTCAAGTGCCGCATGGTCTCCCTGTCCTCCATCATTCCTTCCATGGATCCAGGAGACTGGTATGCCGCCCTCGACTTAAAGGACGCATACTTTCATATCGCAATAATCCCTCAGCACAGGCGTTACCTCAGGTTTCTCATCGGCAACGCTCATCTTCAGTTTACGGTTCTGCCGTTTGATCTGTCAGCAGCCCCAAGGGTCTTCACGAAATGCATGGCAGTCGTGGCAGCCTTCCTGCGCAGACACGGGATCCAGGTATTTCCCTACCTGGACGATTGGCTCATCAAGGGCAGGACCAAGGCACTAGTGGAGGCTCAGGTGGTCTTCATCAGGCAGACCTTCCGCTCACTCGGCCTCTTACTCAACACGGCCAAGTCCACACTGTCTCCAACTCAAAAAATCGAATTCATAGGAGCAGTTCTGGACTCGACACAAGCCAGGGCATATCTCCCAGAGGCCAGATTCCGAACTATATCCAACATCATTCTCGGCCTCCAAAGTTACCCTACCACCACAGTAAGAAGCTGCCTCAAATTACTAGGACACATGGCAGCATGTACCTACGTGGTGAGACACACCAGACTCAGACTGCGCCCGGTCCAATCTTGGTTGGCAGGGGTTTATCGGCCAGTCAGGGACTCCCTAGAATCAGTGGTGACTTTACCTCCGCCGGTGTTGGACTCCCTTCAATGGTGGCTAGACCCGCGGGTGGTCTGCGCGGGAGTTCCTTTCCGGGACCCCGAACCCTCCCTATCCCTGGTAACAGACGCATCGGATCGGGGATGGGGTGCACATCTGGGCCACCTCAGAACACAAGGTTTTTGGTCGCGGGAGGATCTGTCACTGCACATCAATGTCAGGGAATTGCTAGCGGTACGCCTCGCATGCATAGCATTCAAGTCCCTTGGCAGGCAGGTGCGTTTCTGTCCTCACAGACAATACTCCAACGATGTTTTATATCAACAAACAGGGTGGTGCTCGCTCCTCTCCCCTTTGCCAGGAGGCCCTCTCATTATGGGACTTTTGCGTACAGAATGTAATTCACCTGACAGCATCCTACCTCCCGGGCACGCACAACGCGCTCGCGGACGCCCTCAGCCGCTCGTTCCAGGGCCACGAGTGGTCTATCCGCTGGGATATAGTTCTCTCAATTTTCCGACTCTGGGGTCATCCCCAGGTAGACTTGTTTGCCTCCAATGAGAACAGGAAGTGTCGTCAATTCTGCTCCCTCATGGGACGCAGTCAGGGGTCCCTGTCAGACGCTTTTCTCCTCTCTTGGGCAGACGGGCTTTTTTACGCCTTTCCCCCGATTCCCTTGATTCACAGGGTAATCCTCAAGGCCCGCAGGGATCACGCTCTACTCATCCTGATAGCGCCTGCGTGGCCGCACCAGCACTGGTACATGTCGCTCCTACACATGTCTACGAGTTCCACTCAGGTTGCCCCTACTACCGGACTTGATCACGCAGGATCAAGGTCGCCTCCTTCACCTGAACCTGGAGTCGCTCCACCTTACAGCTTGGATGCTCCATGGCTAAACCCAGTGGAGTTACGATGCTCTCATCAGATCAGACAGGTCCTGTTGGGCAGCAGGAAGCCCTCAACAAGGACCACGTACTTGGCCAAGTGGAAGCGCTTCTCCCTCTGGGCTACACAACGGGGTCAGGCCCCCTTGCTCGCCCCGGTCCCTCTCATATTGGACTATTTGCTACATCTGAAACATCTGGGACTAACTCTCTCGTCGGTTCGAGTACACCTTGCTGCAATCTCCGCGTTCCACCCTGGAGACGGGGGGGACCTCAGTGTTTGCGAACCCACTCGTTGGACGATTCCTTAAGGGCCTTGACAGATTGTTCCCGCACATCCGTCAACCTGTCCCTGCTTGGGACCTCAATTTGGTCCTGTCTGTCCTCACAGGGCCCCCATTCGAGCCGCTGGCTTCATGCTCGCTGTTATACCTTTCATATAAAGTCGTGTTCTTGGTGGCTGTCACATCAGCCCGGAGAGTATCGGAACTCAGAGCTCTAACATCTGAACCTCCATACACCATCTTCCACAAGGACAAGGTCCAATTCAGGCCATACCCAGCGTTCCTGCCTAAGGTGGTTTCCCCATTTCACATGGGTCAAGACATTTTTCTCCCTGTCTTTTATCCGAAACCGCACTCCTCGGCTAAGGAGCGCAGGCTGCATTCTCTGGACGTTCGCAGGGCTCTCGCGTTCTATATCGAAAGGACGAGATCCTTCAGGAAGTCGACCCAACTTTTCGTCGCCGTGGCCGACAGTAGGAAAGGGCTTCCGGTCACGTCACAGCGGATCTCGGCTTGGATCAGAACCTGCATCCAGGAGTGCTACAGTCGGGCCAATATACCAACCCCGCCTATCACGGCCCACTCCACAAGAGTGCAGGCCTCTTCAGCCGCGTTCCTGGCCCACGTCCCGATGCAGGAAATTTGTAGAGCGGCCACCTGATCCTCAATCCACACCTTTACGGCGCACTACGCCATCACGCACCAGGCCAGGGAGGATGCTGCATTTGGCCGCACAGTCCTCCAGTCTGCAGTGACCTCCGACCCCACCACCTAGACTCGGGCTTGTGAGTCACCTGCTTGGAATGGACATGAACAATCACTCGAAGAAGAAGAAACCGTTACTCACCTTCTTGTAACTGTTGTTCTTCGAGATGTATTGTTCATGTCCATTCCAGTACCCACCCTCCTACCCCTCTGTCGGAGTATCGGCAAGAAGGAACTGAGGGGGTGGGGGGTCGGCTGGCCCCTATATACAGCGCCATGAGGGCGTCACTCCAGGGGGCGCCGGAGCCAACCCTACGGACGCTGCTATAGTAAAATCTTCCGGCTGGCGTGCACGCGGTGCGCGCACACCTGCTTGGAATGGACATGAACAACACATCTCGAAGAACAACAGTTACAAGAAGGTTTCATTTAGACCCCATCATTGTATATGTATAGTTAGGATTATGTTTTCCAATGTGCATTACTTTGCATTTATCAACATTAAATTTCATCTGCCGTTTTGTTGCCCAGTCGCCCAGTTTTGTGAGATCCTTTTGTAGCTCTTCACAGTCTGCCTGGGACTTAACTATCTTGAGTAGTTTTGTATCATCTGCAAATTTTGCCGCCTCTCTGTTTACCCCTTTTTCCAGATCGTTTATGATTATGTTAAATAGGACTGGTCCCAGTACAGACCCCTGGGGGACACCACTATTTACCTCTCTCCATTCTGAAAACTGACCATTTATTCCTACTTTGTTTCCTATCTTTTAACCAGTTACCAATCCATGAGAGAACCTTCCCTTTTATCCCGTGACCGCTTATTTTGCTTAAGAGCCTTTGGTGAGGGACCTTGTCAAAGGCTTTCTGAAAATCTAAATACACTATATCCACTGGATCTCCTTTGTCCACATGCTTGTTGACTCCCTCAAAGAATTCTAGTAGATTGGTGAGGCATGATTTCCCTTTACAGAAACCATGTTGACTATTTCCCAACAAATTATGTTCATCTCTGTGTCTGACAATTTTGTTCTTTATGATAGTTTCAACCAATTTGCCCGGTACTAAAGTGAGGCTTACTGGCCTGTATATTTCCAACTCCATCCCATTGCTGATCTGCACTTGGTGGTGGGTTCCATCACTACATTCCCCACCCCACTGCCAATTAGATCCCAGAAATGTGTCATGAAAATGGAACTGACAGGCCTGACCTACCAGTGGAAAAGAGACTTAGAAACCACTAAGGCAAATAACTAGTGATCTGTGACCCAGAACTGAGAGAGGCTGTCTCCCTGAAGATATTGCACTCCCCTTATAATATGGAGTTGAGGATATAGCAGCAGGGCCTCTGGGGATTGGAGAGAGATCCAAAATGCGGTGGGGAATATAGCGATGGGGCGCTGGAAGGGGGGGGTGAAAAGAGGTATGGAGGGGAAATATAGTGACGGAGCCCTTGGCGGGTTGCAGGAAGGGATCCCTCTCTGTTATGTTTTCTCTGTTCTGCAGTTTGTAGACTTGAGCTGTAATGAACTAATAGAAATCGTGATCCCTGAGGTGCTGCCAGCTACCTTGCAGGAGCTGGACCTGACTGGAAACACGAACCTGGTGCTAGAACACAAGACCCTGGACATCTTCAGGTGAGTTGTGGGGCTGCCAGGCCAATGAAGCAAGAAGCTTTCTGGGAAGGGCTTATCGAACTGGGCATAAGCTCACAAGATGCATTTTAATACAGACAAATGTAAAGTCATATGTCTAGGAACACAGAATGCAGGCCATCCATGCAAGATGGGGAACTCTGTCCTGGGAAGCCATGACGCTGAAAAAGACTTGAAGGATCATGGTGGATAAGCAGCTGAACATGAGCTCCCAATGCGATTCTGTGGCCAAAAAGGGCTAATGCGATCCTTGGTTCTATAAACAGGAACCTCAAGTAGGAGTAGGGAGGTTGTTTTACCTCTGAATTTTGCACTGATGCGACCTCTTCGGCAATAATGTCCAGTTCTGGTGTCCACAACTGAAGAAGGATGTTGATAAATTAGAGAGGGTTCAGAGAAGAGCCATGAGATGATTAAAGGATTAGATAGACTCAAGGAGCTCAATCTATTTAGCTTAACAAAGAGGTTAAGGGTGATTTGATCAGTCTCTAATTACCTTCACAAGGAACACAAATTTGATAATGAGCTCTTCAGTCTAGTAGACAAATATATAACAAGATCCAGTGGTTGAAAGTTGAAGCTAGACAAATTCAGACTGCAAATAAGGTGTACATTTTTATCTATGAAGCATGTACCAGAGGTGGAAGTAATGTGTTGACTGGGTCACTGAGCACAGCAGAAGTTGTTGACATCCCCTTCCCACAATCATTCATCCATGATTGACTAATGCTGTCTGTCTTGCAGCAGTCAAAATGCAGATTCTGGCTCTACACCAGCATAGAACAGTCAGGCAAAGAATCTCTTGGTTGGCACCTTGTAGATACAGAACAACAGCCCATGGAAGGCTTTGTCCTTAATCTCCTTTCCTGGTCTCAGCTTCTTCCAAGGGGCTGCTTTCTAGGAACTCCAGATTGGTAGGGTGAACTGGCCTTTAACCGTAATGCTTATGTGGAGATGCCCCAGGCTGTTGTGCAATATGTGGGAGCAGAATGACCTTTGTGGTGCTCTCTCTGCAGTCACATTGCCACCCTGAAGATTGATGCCAAGCCCTCCCTCACGGCAGACTCAGCACTCTCCTCTACGCTCTGGAATCATGGGTTAGCCGAGATGGCTGGCCAGAGGAATAAGTGAGTATTATTGCCTGATGTGGGGCTCACACATGGATCCTGAGACGCCCACTCTGTTCTGGGGCAAGGGGCAGCATACATTGCTGAATGACCATCCAGCCACCAATCAAACCCTGCTGTCCCCAGGAGCTAGCCAGCCTTGTGTGGCTTCCTGGATCGTTTGCCTTCTCCTGGCAACTGGGGCCTCCCTTCCCCACTCCCTTTCTTGACTAAAGTCCACATGCTCTGGGACACTGAGAGTCTCTGCCCCCCATCCCTGGGTAGAGCTGCCTTTGCTCTCCCTGTGTGTGTGTGTGCGCGCACGCACGCACACAGAAACCACTAGGTAGAACTACCTCTGCACTCCCCATGCAGGCCCTGCATGTTCCCCCTGTGCTGGCGAGGAAAGATGGCCCCATTGGTTCCGGGCACTAGCCTTGGACTTGAGAAACCTGAATTTATGTTCCAGTTCCATTGCACACTTTATCAAAGGGGTAGCCATGTTAGTCTGGATCTGTAAAAGCAGCAAAGGGTCCTGTGGCACCTTATAGACTAACAGACGTATAGGAGCATGAGCTTTCGTGGGTGAATACGTGCATCCGAAGAAGTGGGTATTCACCCACGAAAGCTCATGCTCCTATACGTCTGTTAGTCTATAAGGTGCCACAGGACTCTTTGCTGATTGCACACTTTGTATGTGACCTTGGGTAGATCACTTAGCCTCTCTTTGCCTCAGTTCCCAATATGTACAATGAGATAATAGCACTGCCCTACTTCACAGGGGTATGTGAGGAGAAATATTTTTGAGATTGTGAGTCACTCAGATACTATGGTCATGAGGCCATATAAATACCCCAAATAGATTCAAGTTGCTTTTACCCTCCCCGTATAGGCTCTGTGTGTCGGCCCTGGCTCTGGGGAGCTTTGCAGACAGTGTGGAAGCTGTGTACGGCATGTTCGACGGTGACAAGAATGAGGAGCTGCCCCGTCTCCTGCAATGCACTATGGCAGACGTGCTACTGGAGGAGGTGCAGCAGTCGAACATAGACTCTGTGTTCATGTCTAACACCTTCCTGGTCTCCCACAGGTAGGCCAGCAGGTGCTGGGGGCACCTGTTAAAACTGATCAGACTGATGCATGGAGATGTGAGAAGGTCACAGGAGAGATCCTTTCCCAGTGCAGGGTAGGGAGGCTGCACCTGTGAGCAAGGATTTGTTTGTTCCTGTAGTATGAGAAATGTGAGGGGGTGGCTGGTTTGTTGAGGGAGAGGGGGCCGTCTCGCATCGATGGGAGAGAGGGAATCTCACTTGTTGATGCAGGATCGAGTGTGGATGGTCTCTGCAGAGTGTTCAGCTGCATCCCTCCCAATGGGTAGGTCTTGGGGTCATGGGTATATACATCACTCTTATACCTAGCACTTTGTGTATGAAGGAGAGGCAAGGGCCTGTTTGTTAAGTACCTGTCATTGGAAGTTGTGTTCTTTTCATATTGTCTCTTCCTTCCAATAGGAAGCTGGGGATGGCTGGCCAGAAGCTGGGCTCCTCTGCTGTCCTCTGCTATATTCGACATGATGCTACTGATCTGGCTGGCAGCTTCACTCTGACATTGGCCAATGTGGGCACATGCCAAGCCATTCTGTGCCGCAGTGGAAAACCCCTGCCCCTTTCCAAAGTCTTCAGCCTGGAACAATATCCTGAGGAGGCCAGGAGAGTCAAGGAGCAAAAAGCCATCATAACAGAGGTCAGTTCTGCCTTTCTGCAGCTCAGTTTTCATTCTGCAATATGGGTTTAATAACAGCACCGGGCTCTAACCTGCTGCAGAGGACATCACAGCAGAGAGTCTACAGAGATAAATATTTGCATCTCTTTTGTCTCTGCTGCTTCCCAGCTCTGCTCCTGCTGCTGGTGGGACATTGAGCATTCTTGAAATGCCATGCTGAACAGATAGCTGGGCATATCTGGGAGGGTGAGGGGATAGGTATGAGAAGCCAGCATATCTAAAACCCCACATGGCAGAACAAACTGCCAGCTGATGTGTGTTGTCTCCCTGAGGCTCATGGTGAAGACCCTGACCTAAGCAAAGGGTCATTCACTTAGTGAAACAAATGAGCTGCTTCACTTCTTCACTCCCTCTATCATGGAGCCACATGGATGGGGATGGATTTTAAAATGGTCATAATTTTCTGGGCTAAAAGTTAGGGTGATTTGGATCTAGTGCAGCAGGGCTCTGACTGACTATATTATGTGTGTGCGGGGAGAGGGGTCGCATCTGATTCTGAAACATCTATTCTTCTTTGAGTGATGGTCCCTATGTGGATTCCAATCGTGGGTGCGTATACATGCCATGTGCTGGAGCTGGAACTGTTCATAGTAGTGTCTGTCGACCCGAATGTGCGTCAACCGTGTGGTGCATCCGAGGCTTTAAGAAGCTGTGCGGGTTGATGCCGCTCCAGTACCCTCTTACCGCCGCATGGCCAGAGTCAGAACCCCCATTCCTCGGTGATTGTAAGCTTGTTTCGAGTTCTCTAGTTCTTGCTGTATATAGTTATTCATAGAGTAGTTGCCCATCCTCGTTTTTCCTGTCCCTTAGTTGTTAGTAGTCAGTTGTTGGGAATAAAAATCCAAGACTTTTCCCTTGGTGGGACTCTCTTCCCGGCCAGGGGACTATGCCCAGACAAGCAGGGTTTGAATATGGTGCTTTCTGCCCTCGCTCATTCTCGGTGAGCAAAGAACATCAACGGTGCCTATACTGTCTCGGAAAGCTCACATCGCTGCACACTGCTCTATCTGCTGCTCCTTCCCACCCCGAACACAGGAAGCTTGTGAGCTTTGCTTCCGTAAGTTCCTGATGGTGGAGGCTATGTACCTTTGTGCACCACAGAAACCAGCACCGGCGGATCCGTTGGACAGCTGCTCTGCACCAGCGGCCAGCCCTACTCCCACTCTGTCCTGCCCAGCACCAGTGGCACTGCCGCATCCAATTAAGCACCATGTGCATAAAAAGCACATGCATGAGCACAAGCGTAGCGTTTCCTCTTCAAGCTGTGGCAGGTCGGGTGAGAAGTCACACACCAAAGATGAGGCTCCCCCTGTGAAGAAATCTCATTCTGAGCATAAATCCCAACACCATGCTCCAACAAGGACGACCTTGGCCCCGGTACCAACCCCGCAGCCTTCGCCTCCACCGCCATCCAGTCTGCAGGGACCATACAGTATCTCCTGCCTGGTCCCACGCACCCCAGGGTGCCTGTCTCCCTTGACTCCTACGACTGAGCTGATGCTGCCATTTGCTGGCTCTCCGCCACAACCCGCACTGCCGACCACCCACGGTCCTCCATTCCTAGTTGAGGATCCTCTCCTATTGATGGACCGCCCTCCATTGCTTCCCGCTGCTCTGATGGTCCCGTCAGTTACGACGGCTCTGCCCCTGCCGGATCTTCTTCAGAATTGGACTGATCCTCCGAGGCAGATCCTGCCTTCTCACCAGCCTGTTCGTACAGCCCAGATCCCAAAGGGCAGCCCTACCCACCAACTTACGGACTCTTTGCCGATCCGTAGTTCACCTACCTGAGGGGACCCCCAGTTCCGAGCGACCCTTATGCTTGGCCCTATTGAGCAGCTTGGGACCCGTAGTGGTATTATATACACCGCCACCACTATCCATCTGCTACCACCGCCTATGATGCCCCTTTGGATACTCCTGTTCTGCCAGATCCACTTGCACCACTGGCACTGCTGGACTAGTTGGCTCCACCAGTCCCCACTGGCGTCATCTCCTCTCCTGATGACACACTCATCCCTCCCTCTCTCTCGCCTCCAGATGATCATGCTCAGTATCAAGCCCTCCTTCATCGTATGGCCACTGCCCTCAAACTTCCTGTGGAGGACATCCAGGATCCTCAAGACCAGTTCATGGATATTCTGCAGCCTCCAAGCCCTGCTCGTACTGCCCTAATGCCATCCTTCAACCTGCACAAGCAGTCTGGCACACACTGGCTTCCTGTATGTCTACTCCAAAGCGAGTTGAACACTGCTATTTTGTGCCGGCCAAGGGTATGGACTTCCTTTTCCAGCACCCCCTCCAAATTCCCTGGTATTCCAGGAAGCTACGGAGCATGCCCACCAACACCACCTTCACTCCACACACCCCTTCCCCCCCACCCCTCCCGACCAGGCAGCCAAAAAGCTCGGCCTTATCAAGTGTAAGGTTTACTCCTCTGCGGGCCTCCAATTTTGTATAGTCAGTTACCAAGCCGTCCTGGCCAAATATGACTCCCGCTCCTATGCCAAACTGGCACAATTCAGGGACTTTCTTCCCCCAGACAAGCAACAGGACTTTCAATCGCTCATAGATGAGGGCATGTTGGTCACCAAAGTCACACTTCAGGCTGCAGTGAACACTGCAGATACCACCTCCCAATTGCTGGCCTCTGCGGTGGTGCTCCACCGCGACTCATGGCTGCAATTCAGCGGCTTCCCGAAGGAGGTCCAGACAACCCTTGAAGACCTCCCCTTTGGTAACAACAAACTTTTCAGCGACAGGAGGGACGAGTCCCTTCACTCCCTGAAAGACTCCCGAGCCACCCTCCGATCCCTGGGCCTCTACACACTGGTTCTCCTTCTGCCCCTGCCCCCGACAAACTTACCAGCCTTATCCACAGCGCCAGCCTGAACTACCCCATCGCCGCCCATGCTCTCAACACCTGCAACAATCTTCTGCCCCTACTTCGGCTGCCTCCATGTTCACCCACTGTACCCTCAGACACAATTTTTGACTCCTTCGCAGAGAACCATGAACCTTCCTCCATTCTGCTGGTTACACCCCACATCATCTTCGGCGACCGCTTTGCCCACAGCTGGGGCAAGATTACCACCAACCAATGGGTGCTCGATGTCATTCACCATGGCTACCTAATAGAGTTCTTTCTTTCCCTCCTCGCCACCCTCCCAGGGGTCGCACTTTGGACCCCTCCCAATACCACTCCTCCAACAGGAAGTGGATGCCCTCCTCTGCAAGAGCGCCATAAAGCCAGTACCACAATGCCATCGCAGCCATGGCTTTTACTCCACCTATTTCCTCATACCGAAGAAAGAGGGTGGTATCTGCTGTAACGGGGTCAGACCAGACGACTACAGGAGAGTGGTCCTATTGGGATCCAGGAAGTGGGCGGGCGGAAGCATCCCCCCAGCCTAAGGGGAGGATCCACAGGACCTGGAAGCCAAATGATTCCAGGGGACAACTAATGAAATAACAGGGACAGGAGTGAGGTCAAAGGGTCAAATGAAGGGAACCTGACAGGGACACCGAGCAGAGAACCCCGGACAGCGCCCACTGCTCCTCGAAGGCATCAAGGGAGCCAGCGGATGCCGCTCAGAGGAACTCTGCTTGGATGCATGAGCGGACGGAGGATCGGAAATAGGCCTCACAGTCATAGGAGACCCCATCAGCCAACCTCCTCTCCCTGGTTTTATAGATGGCCATTTTAGCCAGGGCTAGGAGGAGGTTGACCAGGAGGTCCCGTGACTTTGTGGGGCCACGGATGGGGAGTGCATAGATAAGAAGGTGAAGGGAAAAGTGCAACCAAAAATGTAACAGGATGTCTAAGAGGAGCTGGAATAGGGGCTGCAACCTGGCGCGCTCCAGGTAAACGTGCGCCAGGGTCTCCCTCACGCCGCAGAAGGGGCAGGTGTCCGGGACGGGGGTGAACCGCACCAGGTACACGCCTGTGCTCATGGCTCTGTGAAGGAGCCGCCAACTGATTGGCCCCAGGTGTCCTAATTAACCTATCAAGGGCCTGCCGGAACCTGTTAAGAGCCTCTCCTCCAGCCAGATAGGGGTGCGCGATAGGAGCTATGGGAGGAAGCTACTGGAGAGCTGGATGGTGCAGACGCTGACAAGCACCAGGAAAGAAACCATGCAGGTACAGAGGCGAAGGGCGGGAGAATCCCTGCCCAATGGGGTGGACAGCCCTTCTGGGCCCCCGAGGTCTGAGGGAAGAGACTCCACCAGAGGGGACAGACTGAATCCGGTGTCTGGTCTGTTGCCACCACGCCCTCAGGGGCTACCAGAAACCGAGAAGCTCCCTTTCCCCTCCCCCCATCAAGGAGTCCAGGGGGGAACCCTGCTCTGGCAGGGTGTGGACAGCAAGCCCAGGGGCATGGGGAAAATTTGGAGGGAAAGAGGAATACCCCAGCCCACTGCTAAATGGAAGCGCAGGACCCACCGAAGTGGAGAAGAAGCTCTGTCACACAGCCCTATCCTGGATCTCTGCTTATTCAACAGATTTATCCGCAATTTCCACTTCCGGATGGACACACAAGAACGGCCATACTGGGTCAGACCAAAGCTCCATCTAGTCCAGTATCCTGTCTTCCAACAGTGGCCAATGCCATGTGTCCCAGAGGGAATGAACAGAACACAGAATCATCAAATGATCCATTCCCTGTCTCCCATTCCCCGCTTCTGGCAAAGAGAGGTTAGGGACACCATCCCTGCCCATCCTGGCTAATAGCCATTGATGGACCCAGCCTCCATGAACTTATCTAGTTCTTCCCCTGATACTTCTGTGTCTTCCCAAGGGAGCCTGGTTCACAGCTTTTGATATGAAGGATACCTATTTTCATATCGACAGTCATCCTGCCCACCGTAAATTTCTCCGCTTCATGGTAGGCGTTTCACACTACCACTTCAGAGCCCTTCCCATAGCTACTGCTCCCCAAGTCTTTACCAAGGTCTTCGCCATCGTAGCATCATATATGTGCCGCCTAGGGCATTCCCCCTCTCCTTATCTCGACGACTGGCTTCTCGTTGCACTCTCCTGCACTCGTCTCCTTGCCACTATCCAAACTGGACGAGCTCGGCATCTACATCAACGAAGAGAAATCAATACTCCCAACCTCATCTTCATAGGGGCGAGTCTCAACTCTTATCGCGGCCCATGCCTTTCAACAGTCAGACTGTTTCACTGCCTCACCACTCTCATTGCACTCATTTGCCATTGACCTCACAAGTGCGTCCGACAGTGCCTCTCGCTCCTTGGCCACATGGTGACCTGCACCACGGTGACACCCTTCACACGCCTTCACATGCGCTGCTCCAGCTCTGGCTCCGCTTGACTTACAACACACAGAGGGACCCTCTCTCCAAGCTGGTCCTCTTCTCCCACTTCCATCCTGGCCTCCCTCACTTGGTGGTGCATCCCTTTCACACCTCCGGTGCCATGCACCACCCTGACCACAGTTGTCTCCCTGGCAGGATGGGGAGCACATATGGAGGGCCACATGGCCCAGGGCCTCTGGTTACCCAAGGTAGCCAGAATGCACATCAGTGTTCTTGAAGTCCGAGCCATCTGCCGTGCACTTCTACTATTCCTCCACTCCCGCCATGTCCAACTGCTCTCCGACAACATGGCGACGGTCCTATATATCAACAAACAGGGCAGGGCCTGCTCCCTTTTCCTCTGTGTGGAGGCCATTCTCCTTTGGAATTGGTGCCTCAAACACAGCATCACTCTCCATGCTGTGCACCTTCCTGGCATGAGCAACTCCTTCGTGGATAACCTCAGTTGCTCCTTCTCCTCCTAGTTCTTCAGTTTCATATTTGAGTTCCTTCAGAACTCCTGGGTAAATACCATCTGGTCCTGGTGACTTAGTACTGTTTAATTTATCAGTTCCAAAATCTCCTCAACATGGGTCAGTTCATCAGATTTGTCACCTAAAAAGAATGGCTCAGGTATGAACCCACTGATTCAGCTGTAGTCATCTCTTGGACCAGATCCTGTGTGCCACTTAGGACTAAATCAAGAATTGCCTCTCCCTTGTGGGTTCCAGGGCTAGCTGGGTCCTGCCGCCCGCCCGCCGCAGCTGGGCAACTGCGCAGGGTCCCGCTGCCCTCCTGCCGCAGCTGGGCAGGTGCGTGGGGTCCCCCCACCAGGTTAGGGGCTGGGAACTGTGAGGGCGGGGCTGGCTGGGAGCTCCAGCCCCAGGGCAGAAAATGTCACGGAAGTCAGTGGAAGTCACAGATTCCATGACTTCCGTGACCTCCATGACATAATCATAGCCTTACCTATTATATCAATATTCCCATTTAATAACAGGCATTCAAGTTCACCCATCTTAGTATTTAGACTTCTTGCATTTGTATACAACCACTTATAAAATTTGTCAATACTTAGTTGTCTGCCTTCATGTGATGTAATTGAATGGGAATCTTTTTCTTTTGACTGTTTTTTTTTCTGTTCCTATCTGTTCTTTATCATAGAATCATAGAAGAGTAGTGTTGGAAGAGACCTCAGGAGGTCATCTAGTCCAACCCCCTGCTCAAAGCAGGACCAACACCAACTAAATCATCCCAGCCAGGGCTTTATCAAGCCGGGCCTTAAAAACCTCTAAGGAAGGAGATTCCACCACCTCCCTATGTAACCCATTCCAGTGCTTCACCACCCTCCTAGTGAAAAAGTTTTTCCTAACATCCAACCTAGACCTCCCCCACTGCAACTTGAGACCATTGCTCCTTGTTCTGTCATCTGCCACCACTGAGAACAGCCTCGCTCCATCCTCTTTGGAACCCCCCCTTCAGGTACTTGAAGGCTGCTATCAAATCCCCCCTCATTCTTCTCTTCTGCAGACTAAATAAGCCGAGCTCCCTCAGCCTCTCCTCGACTTCTATCCTCTCCTCTTTACTATGATATAAAGTATCCCCTTTAATAAATCCTCCCCTAAGAGACATCTGTCCAAACCATGTGCACTTCCGCACCTGCCAGATTTTCCCCAGCCTTTAGTTTAAAAACTCCTCTGTGACCTATTTAATTTTACAATCTAGGTCCATTTTGGATTAGGTGGAGCCCATTCTTCCTGTATAGGGTCCTTCTTTCCCAAAAAGGTTGGTGATACCATTATTGGATACTTTGTCCAGTTCTATTGTCTGCACTTCAGAAAATATGCTGGCAAGTGGAAAGGGCTCAGAAAAGAGCTACACAAATTATTTGAGGTCTGGCAAACCTAAACCTGCCTTATAGCAGGAAACGAAAGAAGCTCAATCTATGAAGTTTATCTAAGAGAAGGTTAAGAGGTGACTTGGTCGTTGTCTATAAGTACCTACATAGGGAAGAGATTTGTGATAGTAGATGTGTCTTTAGTTTAGCAGAAAAAGGTGTAACAAAATCCAGTGGGTGGAAGCTGAAGCTAGACAAATTCAGTCTAGAAATGAGATGCAGGTTTTTATCAGTGAGGGTACTTAACCATGGGAACAACTCACCAAATGGTGTGATGGATTCTCTATCGCCTGCAGTCTTTAAACCAAGACTGGATAATTTTCTGAAAGAGATGCTCTAGCTCAACCAAAAGTTATTGACTTGTTGCAGGAATCACTGGGTGAAATGTGCTGGTCTGTGTTATGCAGCTGGTCAGACTGGATGATCAGAGTGGTCCTCTCTGACCTTAGAATCTATGAAGGTTTTCCCCCACTGTTGACTCCTCCATGATGTGGCAAGACCACCTGTAGGAAGGGAGTACGTTTATTGCCAGCAAGAGGCCAGTTAATGCCACTTGTGGTTATGTGCCATGTGTCACAGTTTCAGGGCAACTGCACTTGTATTCCTCCCTCTGTGGTCCACCAAGTGCACCCATTTTAGGCTTCTGGCTCCCAGCCATCATCTCTTTTGATTGGAGATCTGCAGCTCACTCCCTCCTGACCAGGGATTTTAAGGCTCTACAGCGTTGGAGAGGCTCGGGGCTAGGGTGGAAGGGCAGGGTAAGGGCAGCCTGTCTTCCCATTAGTGGATGGGGGACGCTAGGACCCGGGGGCAGCAGACAGCAGTTGCTGCTGGCTCTGGCAGTACAAGCAGGCAAGGGAGAGGCGGTGGAGGCCGGGGACCCATCCAACACTCCCCCGCTCCCTGACTGCCCCCCCCCCCGGACTCCCCTTACCATTCTGGCTCCACGTGTTTGCAAAACACGCTGCCCGGTGGGTCGGTTTGTGTGTTACACAGGGCTGCAGACAGAGGGAGGGGGGAGCAGGGGAGGGCTCTGGCTACTGGAGGCCAATGGGAGTGGGTCAATCGGCCCAGCCGCCGAATCAGCAGCCGCACTGTGCGTGGGAGGGAGGGAGGCGAGGGAGAAAAAAACCCCGGACATTTTAACCTTGTTACCAATTCCTCCCGGACGGCTATTTAGAGACGCAAAAGCCGGACATGTCTGGGGAAATACGGACGGATGGTAACCCTAGCTGAGCCCTCAAGGATTAACTCTCACATTCTACTGTACAAGGCAGCAGGAAAGGAGGGAGGGCAGACAGAGCCACAGTGTGTGTGTGTGTGTGTGTGTGTGTGTGTGAGAGAGAGAGGTGCATTTCCTCTTTAAGTATGAAGAGTGGGGTCAGAAGTGCACTGCCTTGTTAATTAGATCAGCAAGCTGAGACCAGACTGCAGCTGCTGCTGCCTGGAAGCTCCCTCTGTCCTGTGTATCCCCTGCTCTATGGAAGATGGGGTAAGCGGGGAGCAGCGGGGAGGGGGACACCCTGACATTAGCCCCCCTTTGCTCCCCCCCGCACAGCAAGCAGGAGTCTCGGGGAGCAGCTCCAAGGCAGAGGGCAGGAGCACCACATGGCAGTGCGGGGAGGGACAGCTGCAATTGCTGGGCAGCTGCTGCAATTGCTGGGCAGCTGCTGCACAGGCAACTTAGGGGAGCGGGGAGCTGATAGGGGGTTTGCCAGTCCACCCGGGTTCCAACCACCCACCAGCTAGCTCCACCGGGCTGCTCTTCCTGCAAGCAGTGGACAAAGCAGGCAGCTGCCAAACAACGTTAGAAGGGAGCATTGCACAACTTTAAACGAGCATGTTCCCTAATTGATCAGCAACGTAACGACGAAACAACGTTAACCGGGACGACTTTAAGTGAGGAGTTACTGTACTTCTACATCCTTCCCCACCAGGACTAAAAAACAAAGGGATTTATGCCTCAAAGTTCACCTCATGAAAGAGGTGATGCGTCCTGTGTCAGAACAGGATCTAAGGACCAGGTCTAGGTTTCTTATAAGCAAGCTCTAGCAGGGTGTGTCTCACTGTGGATGGCTCAGACTATGCAGTATCTTTCATGGCCTTACTGGTCTTGGGCTGCTCTGATTGATTCTAGACCTCCATCACGGTCATGCTCTAGGAGAATGTCGTCTCCTCCTCCCCCTGTGCAGGAAACTTCTACCCAGGATCCTACTGCCATCTCTCCACTCACTGTGTTGGACCCCATGGACTCCTTTTGAATAGGACTCCCTTTGAACCTATGGGTACAACCTTACACTTGCTTATTGTCTATGAAGGCAACATTGCTGGTGGAAGTCACTTCCACAAGGAGAGTTTTAAAACTTCAAGAGCTCCTGCATGACCACAATATTCCATAAAGACAAGGTTTCCCTTAGGCTGTACCCTAACTTTATGCTTAAAGTAGTGTTATCTCTCCAGCTGAACCAAACTATTCATCTTCTGGTGTTTTTCCCCAAAACTGCATTCTTCCAAAGCTGACAAGTCTTCATACTTTGGACATTCTTAGAGCTTTGGCATTTTGCCTGGACCAAACTAGGTCCTTCAGAACCTCCTCTAGACTTTTCGTAGCCTACACTGAGAGTGTTAAGGGTCAATCAGTGTCACCTCAGCGAATCTCAGATTGGATTTCTGACTGCATTAATCCTCTTGCTAATGTCTCTCCTCCACTGAGAATAACAGCTCACTCCAACAAAGCTCAGTCCACTTCATCAGCCTTTGAACAATGTCTCAATAGCAGATACCTACAAAGCAGCAAAATGGTCGTCTGTACATACCTTTTCCGGACATTACATCATCACTCAAGCCTCTTGTGATGATGCCAGCTTTGGCAAGCCTGTGTTACAATCTTTGTTCACATGATCTGAAGTCACTCCACCTGTACAGGAACTTCAGATGAGTCACCTGCAGTAGAATGTATATGTGCACAATCACTCAAAGGAGAAAAAATGGTTAGCTACCTGTACAGGAACTGTTGTAGTTCTTCGAGTAGTGTCGCTATGGGTGCTCCACTGTAGGTGTGTGTGCGTGCACACGCGGCTGCCTGCCTGCCACGAGACTAGCCAGTGTGTGTGGGCATTTCTCCCTCGGTTCTTTCTCAACCACCCTATGCTAGCGACGGAGCTGAGAGCTGTGTGTTCACGGATCGTTAACTCCTGATAGTTTTAAAATTTTTTTGCTGCTTTGAAGCCCCTTTCTTTTCTAAGATCTCGCCTCCCGCCAACCCTGTCGGGGGGGAGGGGACCCCCTGGACAAGGATATGCCTGGCTAGCTGCAAAGATTCCATTCCAGTAACGGACGAACACTTGCAGTGTATTCACTGCCAAAGGGAGAAGCACAATCCACAAAAGTGTGGTTGGTGACAGCAGCTAAAACCCAGGTCCAGGAAGTAGAGAGTGTTAAGGCTAAAACTCCTGCTCATGGAATCAGCCCTTCAGCCTCCAGAATCTCAAAGTGAGACATCACCGCAATCTTCTATGTCGAGGGCAGATGATTTTAAGGAATCGAGCCACTCGCTAAAGACCAGTAAGAAGATGTCTGTGAGTCCCTGTAGCGAGCCCAGTTTGAGCCAGAAACGTTCTCCAGCTTTATCAGTATCTTCAGTAGCAATGGCGTCGAAGCTGCCTAGAGTCAGTACTCAGGGCACACACGGTACCAAGCTGACAAAGGCCCAATGGGCATGGGCAAAGAGATACCGGTTACACGAGGGTGTGACAAACATAGACAATCTGCCCCGGGGAAGGTTACGTCAATGAGATCACCAGCACTGATGCCGACCCCAGTGCACGTGGCGCCGACGGACCATACAACCAGGTCCACGTCTCCAACTCCCTCAGTGCAAGCTCCTCGGCGCTGGCTGCCTTCAGCACTGATACCGGTACTGTCCGCACCGGTGGACTACAGGTGTGCATCAGACCTTTGGATAGCCGATGCACCAGACTTGCCTCTTCTCAGTATCAGAGCCTCATTACCGAGCTTGCCAGGATCAGTGGATGCATTGGCATCTGCATCTCCACACCACATAAGAAGATAACGGCCGTACTGCGTCAGACCAAAGGTCCATCTAGCCCAGTATCCTGTCTACCGACAGTGGCCAATGCCAGGTGTCCCAGAGGGAGTGAACCCAACAGGTAATGATCAAGTGATCTCTCTCCTGCCATCCATCTCCATCCTCTGACAAACAGAGTCTAGGGACACCATTCCTTAGCCATCCTGGCTAATAGCCATTAATGGACTTAACATCCATGAATTTATCCAGTTCCCTTTTAAACACTGTTGTAGTCCTAGCCTTCACAACCTCCTCAGGTAAGGAGTTCCATAAGTTTAGCCATGTACTACCTCTTTCCCATTCGGAGTCAGATAGCGAGCCGGAGGAGCTGGGTTCTCACTCATTGTCACCATTCAGACCCCAGTCCCACCAGAGGTACCCCCCTGGCCCTCAACTTCCTTGGTATGCGCAACCATGGTTCCAGCCACCAGCTCCCTACCCACAGTAGCCAAACTGGGACGCCTGGTAGGCCCAGAGACAACAAGCCTCACGGGCACCTAGCGTGATTTACCAGCAGGCACAGAGATGTCCCCTTTCAGCGACAATGTCAAGGGCACCCGATCCTCCAGAATTCTTGGAGGAAGAATGGGAAATGGAGACAGAAAAGCAAGAGGCTCCTCAAATCCACCTCTCATCATCCTCACCTAACGAGGTGGTGATGCCTCCCCCGCCATTTCTGGCAGATGACTTTGTCATTCCAGGACCTAATTCAAAGAGTGGCTGAGGCCCTACAAGTGCAACTACATGAAATGTATGAACCTCATCAAGCTGGTGGACATTTTTCATTCTTCCACCTCTGCCAGGGTAGCCCTCCCAGTTAACAAGGCGCTCCTAGATCCTGCTAGGAGCGATTCACCCATCCACCTCCAAATTCCATCACAGTGGACATGGACAGTTCGAGGGGTCGCCAATACCAATTTAAATCTACCCCGTATGACCAAGACTGGACACGCTTGGACCTGTTTGGCAGAAAAGCCACCCTCCAGATTCGGGGAGCGAACTATCAGGCTTTACTAGCCAAATATGATTATCAGAACTATACAAAATTAAACTCCTTTATTGAGCAGCTCCCGGATACATACAAAGATCAATTCATGGCTATCATTAACGAAGGCCAGTTAGTGGTGAAAACATCTCTGCAGTGCGTGTTGGACACAGCCGACACAGCAGCGCACTGTCTCCCCCGTGATGGCTATGAGGAGAGCCTCATGGCTCCATTTGTCCGGCTTCCCTAAGGTGGTCCAGACAATAGTAGAGAACCTCCCCTTCAAGGGAACAAAACTATTCGCCGAGAAGACAGATGCGCCCCTCCACATGGTAAAGCAGGGATCGGCAACCTTTGGCACGCAGCCCGTCAGGGTAAGCTCCTGGCGGGCCGGGCCGGTTTGTTTACCTGCCGCGTCCGCAGGTTTGGATGATCGCAGCTCCCACTGGCCGCAGTTCGCCGTCCCAGGCCAATAGGAGCTGCGGGAGTGGCGGTCAGCACATCCCTCGTCCCGCGCCGCTTTCCACAGCCCCTATTGGCCTGGGACGGCAAACTGCAGCCAGTGGGAGCTGTGATCGGCCGAACCTGCGGACGAGGCAGGTAAACAAACCAGCCCGGCCTGCCAGGGGCTTTCCCTGATGGGCCGTGAGCCAAAGGTTGCCGATCCCTGTGGTAAAAGATTCTTGAGTGACTCTGAGATCCTTGGGGATATACAGGCCGGCTTACAAAAGAAAATATAGTCCTCAACCACAGGTCAAGCTGAGATCATTGCAGTACGTCCCTCAGTATTCATTGTGGATATTGTACAAGCCACAGAGAAAGAAATCGAAATTCTGTAAGCACAATCAATCAGGGCCACAGCCGCCTTTGTCTCAGCCCTCAACTTCGAAGCAACACTTTTGATGGGTTGGTCGAGGTGCCAATACAACATTCTCCTTACAATCTCTCACTGGGAACCCCCACTTCTACTTTTGGAGACTGCCTTTCCCCTATCCGCAGTACCTGGGAATGGATAACCTCCAACAAGTGGGTGCTGGAAATTGTCCAGGGTGGATCTGCCATCCACTTCTCCTCGCTTCCCCCTCCCAAACATCCTTCCCCATCCTTCTTCAGGGACCTTTCTCATGAGAGTCTACTACACCAAGAGGTGAATCATCTCCTCAACATAGGAGCTATAGAGCCGGTCCCACACATTTCAAGGGCAAGGCTTCTACTCTCGTTACTTCCTGATACCAAAGAAAAAGGGAGGTTGGAGACCTATACTGGACCTCAAAGCGCTCAATAGGTATATCAAGGTGCAGAAATTCAAGATGGTTACGCTGTCAACGATTATCCCAGCGCTAGAAAAAGGGGACTGCTTCTCGGCCCTCGATCTTCAAGATGCATATTTTCACATCTCTATCAAACCAAAACACAGGAGTTACCCCGTGGTCACGCTAGGCCAGGACCGCCACCAGTACAGAGTACTCCCTTTCAGCCTTGCATCAGCCCCCAGGGTGTTATCCAAGGTCCTTTCGGTAGTGACGGCCCATCTACGTTCTCCGGGTATCGTGATTTTTCCCTACCTGGACGATTGCCTTCTCAGGACATGGTCCTTCGCAGAGGCCCAATGAGTCATTCAGACCACACAAGACTTATTTCTGAGAAAGGGGCCTACAAATCAATGAACAAAAATCGTCCTTAACACCAGGTTCAAAAACTAGTTTTTATAGGAGCCGACCTTGACTCCATTCAGGCGAGGACACTCCTACCACATCACAGATTTCTCAGTCTCTCGTCTTTGATAGAGACAATACAATCCAGCCCTCAAATCTTGGCCAGATAGTTGCTGGAGCACATGGCCACGGGCACATCAATCATTGCTCATGCCAGACTATGCATGAGAGCCTCCAAGCATGGTTGGTATACAGACCAAACAAAGACAATATAACAAGCTCCTGTCAGTGCCCATCATAGTCAAGCAATCCTTGAACTGGTGGAAGGACCCAATGAATGTTTGCATGGGGATCCCATTCGCTCAGTTTTCCCCATCCCTTCTGACCACCGATGCATCCCTCATAGGCTGGGGAGCGCATCTCAGTGGTCACACTGTTTAGGGCAAATGCTTCCTGTCAGAGATATGTCTCCACATCAACCTGCTGGAGCTCAGAGCTGTTTGAAATGCATGTGCTCACTTCCTCACACTGATGAAGGACATGCACATGAAGGTCATGACAGACAACATGGCCTGTATGTACAACATAAACCGTCAAGGAGGCACCAGATCTCATTCTTTGCACAGAAGCTCTGAAGCTATGGAATTGGTGCATCTCTCACAACATCCTAATATCAGCGGCCTATCTACCGGGAATACACAACACAATGGCTGACAGCCTCAACTGCAAGTTCCCTCTCGACCACGAATAGGAAGTAGAGCCAACCATTTTACATGATATATTCCAACAATGGGGGTTCTTCTTCAAGTGATTGCTCAGGTGTATTCCATTATAGGTGTGTGTGCTCGCCACGTGCACCAGTGCCGGAAGTTTTTCCCTTAGCAGTATCCGTAGAGGGGGAGCACCGCTGCGACCCCTAGAGTGGCGCCGACATATCGCGCCATAAAGGGGGCTGCGTGCTTCCCCTACCCTCAGTTCCTTCTTGCCGCCAGTGAAGGTAGTCGGAACTTGCTCCAGCTTAGCTTAGCTGCAGCGTTTCTAGCTTAGTGGTATCCAGTTTCACTGATCTCTTTCCTTACTGAACTTACTTTCGCGAGTGCCTGGCTCGGGGCATGCCCCGTGGCCCAGGCTTCAAGTCGTGCGACTCCTGTTGCAACTCCATGCCCAGAAGCGATCCACACAATCAGTGTCTTCGCTGTCTGGGCGAGTCTCACGTTAGTGACAAGTGCAAGATCTGCCGCTCCTTCAAGCCCCGGACGAAAAAGGAGCTTGAGATCTGACTCAGAGCTCTTTTAATGGAGTCTGCATTGGCCCCGGCACCGGCCCCGGCACCGGCGCATCGAGCCGACACTGCGCCAGGCTCCGTGTCTTTGGCGCGTGGCGAAGCGCCTTCGGTGCGCCATTCTGAATCAGCACCCGGTACCGTGTCCTCGGTGCGCAGCGAGGCGCCGTCGACGTCCCGGCACTGCTCCCCAGCTAAGAAGCCAGGGAAGTCTCAGCGGCGCCGAGAGAAGGACAGGGGTGAGGCCAGACCCGAGTTGGGCAGCCCGCGATCCCCGTTGGACAGAGACCTCTGAGCAGAGTAGTTCAGTCCTGTTCGCGCGAGCCTCGTCGGAGGTACGCATGCCTTCGACGCCAGAGGCAGCGCGTGACATCTTAGCGCTTCCGGTGCCGGGAGAGCCGCCTCAGTCAGGCCCCCGATCCCGTGGGAAGCCGCCTTTGGGCGCCCATCAGCCCTCCCCGGAGGTGTCGGAGGTCGAGGCACCGTCCCGGGTCGAGGTGCCGAGCAGAGCCCTGAGACGCACGTCAACTCCGCGTCTGGACTCTTCGACGAGCGGTTCCCACTCCTCCGCTCTTGGACGCCGTCGCGGAGGTAACAAGAGACGGCACCGTTCCTCTTCCAGCCACTCCAAGAGGAACAGGTCTCGACGCCGTCGGCACCGGCGCTCGTACTCAAGCGTCCGCCATCGCAGAGGCCATGCCCGGAGCGAGTCCCGAGAGTCCCCAGCACCGTGGCCACAGGCGCCGCAGGGAATCCGGAGACAGTTCCTCGGACATCTACCTGTCAACATCGTCCAGGTCCAAGTCTCGGGGTAGGAGCTGTCACAATAGAGACTGCTCCAGTCGTTCCCATGGCACCGTGCGCTTTTCCAGGACTTCGGCTTCGGTACACAGCCGTCTCTCCCTGGGCCGCACCGCGCCGCAAGAACAACCAGTCCTGCCGCCCGATGCATCTCCATTCCAGGCCGTGCCCTGGCAGGGACAATGGTGCCAGTGGCACCGTGGCCTCAGGCATCTGCGCAGCCAGGACCTCGCTCTGTGGCGGGAGCCTCTCAGGGCCGACCTGCGTTGCCTCCCCGGCACCGGGATCAGGCCGTGGGCGCCGAACCCCCGGCACCAACTCCGGTACCGGACGTGGAGCGCACGGTGCCATTGGCCGCCGAAGGCACCTCACCGTCCACCTCTTCGGCACA
>NW_020697213.1:2639463-2654665 GCF_002925995.2 Terrapene triunguis
GGAGCCAGAGGATCGATTTGTTGTGCCCCCTGACCTGGAAGAGGAAGTGAAGGAACAAATTAAGCAGCACCATGAGAGTGATGCAGAGCAGGAGCCCAATGAGAAGACTGCAATGGCTCCTCCAGATGAGTTTGACACAGCTTTGTAACCCCACCGGGCTGCTCCATAGTGTAGGGGAGTTGGCATCTGCACGGGAAGGAACAGACATCAGCTCCCTCCTTATTGGATTGCAGGACAAGCCTGGAGCTTTAAACTCAGGGCTGCCAGCTTCTTGAGGCAGCATCCCTGCTGTTCTGTGAGCCCAGGGTACTCAGGCCAGCAGCCAAGCTCCATGCCGGGGATTGTCTGGCATTTGAGAAGGCAGACTTCCCTATGTGTGGTCCCACCACCTGCCATTAACCCTTGCCCTCCTGAGGAATTGCCAGGCAGTGGGCTGGTTTCTGTGTGGGAGCTGAGGAGGCAGTTGTGGTTATGCACAGCATCCAGAGTTCTGTGAAGTATTTGATTCGGCCATCATGATGGGACTGGTCACTTGGCTTTACTGTTCAGAGAATACAGCCTGTCACAATGAAGCTTACTAGCGACACAGAACCAGTCAGAGAATTGATTCTTATATGCATCGCAAGCACTTTCATTGACTGCACTTGAGCCATTTTGCTCCCCATCTGCCCAGCACTTTACTATTTAGGGAGAGGGGGCTTCAGTAACCTCACAATGGGTATTATGGGGGGATTCCTCCACATGGGAATTGGTGCCCTCCTGATAGGTACATCCAGGGACACTGGGGGAGCTGAGGTAGTTTTGTCACTACTTGTTATGAGGTTATCCAGGGGCTTCCTTCCAACCTGAAGGATACAACTGGGGCATGAGGGTTGGGGGCCCCAATGACAGATATGACGATGGGGCATGGAGGAGTCCCAGGAGGGGTTTGGCTATCTCCATAACAAATATGATCATGGGTAGGGGTGGGGCTAGTGTGTACAACTGTAGGGGATAGGGGGTTGGCCACCCCCCTGGTGTGCACTTCAAGGCAGAGCCTTCCATATCCACGAGACATGGGATGAAGCCAGAATCCCCTGCAAAGCACAGAGTCTGTGCTCTGTGTGGTGCCCTTAGCTGGCAGAAGCTAAAAAGTGTGAGTGGGGAGACTTCATCTTGTCCAGCGGGATGTTTTGTTTGTAGCTGTAAAGGCTAGTGAGCAGCCAGAGTGCCCTGCATGTGCTGAGAAGGTCTCTGACGGTCCATTTCACACGCACTCCCTCTAACACACACTGCGAAATATGAACCCCCTACACTGTAGCAGCAAAAGCACCCTTGCCTGTCTCTGTAGGAGCAGAGAGCAGAATCAGTGTCCAGGGCTGCCCGGGCTCCAGCTGCAAGTGCCCAGACCAGGAAGTGAACAAGATGAAGCTGTGTGGTTTCTGCTTAGTTTTAAACTCAAAATGGAACTTTTCCCAAATACAAACATTTTTATCAGCACACTTGAGGAAAAAAGGACTTTAGAACAACTCTGGAGAGTAGCAGTGAGCTGCCCAGCGCCCAGTTGGCAAATGTGTTCCAGTTTCCACTTTCAGGGCCTGGATGGGCCAGTATGCAGTGTGGTGCCCTGCTAGCCCTTTTCTGGCTGTTTTTCCAGGATTTAAGCATTCATCTTTACAAAAGGGTTGCAAAGACAACCTTCCATCTGTGATCCAGGCAGATCATCTTCCTGAGTCTGCAGCCTGGGAGCTGGGAACAATAGCTCTGAGGTGGGAGCTGCCTCAGTAATCTCAGGGTATGTCTACACTACAATTAAACATCTGCGGCTGGCCTGTGTGGGCTCCAGAGCTATTTATTTGCAGTGTAGACGTTCAGGCTTGGGGACCCCACAAGGAGGGAGGGTCCCAGACCTAGGCTCCTGCCCGAGCGCAAACATCTACCCTGCAATTAAACAGCCCCGAGCCCCGTAAGCCTGAGTCAGCTCTATACGCGCCAGTCCCAGGTGTTTAATTGCAGTGTAGACATATCCTCAGTGGTATGACAACACTGATAGCCTCATTATGACATTATATGGGACTAGTGCCCTTTCTTGTTATTTTACTTATTTCTTATGTCTAGGAAGAAAGTCTGAAAGGTTTTTCCAAAAGAGTTCTGGGCTTTTGGGGTGAGTTTTATTTTGTTTGGTGTGTTTATTTTTTGCTTATCTTTTATATCAGAAATTCAGGTCTTGTCTGACCTAGAATACTCATTGTACAACTAGAGAACTAGTGGGATTCTGACATCATAGATCCTGTGAGAAAACTTGATAGTGGGGAAGTGGCTATTATTCAGAATGTAAAACTCCTTGGCTTTGTCTTCACTAGGGAAAAAAAGTATCTTTGTACCATATGGTAGCCAACATCCTAGCCCTGCTAACGTGTGTGGAAAAACCTGCCTGATCCACACAAGGGGCTATTCTGCACTAGAATCGCTACAATAGTGCAGCTGCAGTGCTGCTAGTACAGACCCCCTATGCTGACGGAAGAGAGCTCTCCTGTCAGCATAATAAATCCACCTCTGCATGTCGCCAACATAATGCTGTCCACACTGGTGCTTAGGTCGATATAGCTTACATCGCTCAGGGGGGTGGCTTTTTCACACCCGAGCAACATAAGTTATACTGACATAAGTGCTAGTGTCTACAAGCCCTAGGATTTCACCTTGGTTTAATTACCATGTTAGCTAATGTCATAGAAAACCGCCTCTTTCCCATAGGGTGGTCTCACCCTTTGAGTTTTGTTAACACCTATTTTAACTTAGAAGTTGGAGGAGAACCTTTTTGTTAAAGATTTGAAATCTCTGCTAGTTCTATCAATCTAGAGAGAATTAAGGGATAACAGCGCTCCCACTCTGTCTCTGAGCTATCCAAGGAGTCCACAGTGAAAACAGGAAGAACAAAAAAATTCTTTAAAAAAACAAAACAAAACCTTTCAGGTTCTCTTCCTAAAAAGAAGCAAAAATTGCAGGTCCCCTTTAATTCTTGCACTACTGATAATTTTAACAAACTTCTGAGCCAGCCCCAATAGTCTCAGAAGCACTACAGAAGAGCTGCAGTGCAGCCTCTTGTTCAGTCTTGGACTAATGCACTGACATGAAAATGTGCCCCTCTTCCTGAGTAAGAATGTGAATCAAATCCTTGCACTAGTACACTAGTATGTGTTGTTACAAATAAGGTTCTGTATTGGAATCCTTGCACTAATGTGGAAAATCCAGCACGTCTCCGACTAGTAATTAGATTCTGAATATGATATCTGGGCTCCAACTAGCCAGGGCTGTGAGGCAGTGTTTGCAGCTGTCATTGAGAGGACTGATTTATCAGCTCTGTATGGCTCAGTGGAAAAAGTGGAGGAGAAAGCAAAACAGAAAGTTCAGATGGAGAATATAGATACAGAGCCTCCATTTCCTACAGCCCCCTGGAAGCTGTGGAGTGGAGCTGCTGAAGTAAAGGCTAATTGTGTACAGTGATCATCAGTTAGGATTTTCTCTATTCCTATGTATTTGGAGCAGAAAGAGGTTTTAATGTGACCAGCTCCCTCCCTCCAAATCCTGTACACTCATTGGTTAGTGGCGGTGTCCTTGCACAACATGGCATGTTATCATAGATGCCAATCAGAACACAGAGCTTCCTCTTGCTCTGATATATTGCTCTAACACACGTCCTATGAGAAGAGTGTTTCATTCCAGGCTGCAATCTGAGCTGCCCCCTCTTCCTGTCCTCTTGATTTCCTGCTTTCCAGGGGCCAGCAAGCTTCTTCCTTGTCTTTCCTAACTTACTTCGTTTTCTTATATTTTCAAGCTCCTTAGGAATCCTGTCACCCACGTGGGGACAGGCTGGGCTGGTGAGGGCAGCCCTTGTGATGGGCGCTCAGATGAGGGTGAGGCAAAGTACAAAGAAAGAGGAGTTTCCCATGCTTATTTCAATTTCTATCTGACCAAAGTTCTCCATAGCCTCTTCTTTTCCCTGATGGTGATTTCAGGCCATTGCACAGTTGCTATCATCTCTGCAGGAGTGCAGCAGTGAAAGATTCCCCGTAAACACAGCTTTAGTATAGAAGAGGGTTTCTTGACCTGGGGGTTGTGGCCACTCTCCCCTTCTTCTAGTGATAAAAATATGGAAAAGGTTGAGAATCAGTGTCCTAGAGCATCTCTGTAACAAGGAGACTGTCCATGGAAGAGAAGTGGGAGCTGCCGCTTTCCCAGTGGGGGGCTGCAGTTTGCCGGTTAGTATTATTCCATGTGTCAAGTCTCAAGTAATTCTCTCCCTCTTGGTGTGCACTTTCAACAGCAGCAGATACTCCTAAGGCGCTAACTTATCTGCTTTACTTGTTCAATAAGGTCCCAGTAGAAGGAACTAATGAACAAAACATCTGATATAAAAGCAAACTAATTCCAAGGCAAAAAGTATTGAGGATAAGAAATTCTTAGCCAGTTAGCAGCCTCCAAACTGCTCCCAGCTGCCTAGAGTAGGTGAGGCTCCTAAGCTGTGGGGCGAGGGTTAATTTCATTCCAGAGTGTGGCAAGCACTTAAGGATACTCTCTCTCTCTCATGGGAATAGGTTGCTCTTAAGATCTACCCCCTTTCTCTAGTTTGCAGAACATTCAACCACATCTACCGGTCCTCGTAAACCGGGAGTTTTTCCACCTCTCCTCGAGGATGTAGGTTCTGTGCCAAAGGGCCTTCAGGCAGTGGGTTCACATCATAGTTTTTGTGCAATCATTGTCCGCTGAAATTCTATTGCAATCTTCAGACTTGTGTATTTTTGATATTTTTGAAATGTGTTAACTTTTTTAACTTGTCACATGAGCTAGAGCATGTTAAAGATAAATTGCAGCAAAACTATTTTTCATGCCTTTGTTTTAAAATGAAGCGTATACTATTTTATGTACCTGACTCTAGCATGCAGCTATAACAATACCCCTCTTTCATTGTGTGTGGAAGTAGATTGTTATACTGAATGCACCTTCAGCACCGCAATGTATGTGGCAGCAAAAGGAGGAAGATCCTTGGGGTTAAAATGTGATTCCATTGATTCTTTACTAAGATATACAGAACAGTTCAGAAAGGAAGAATATTTTTGATCAACTTTTCAGCGGACATAGCAATAAAGATTTTTACTTTCATCTAGGTGTATATTCTGTTTGTTAATGCACTGGAGAGTACTCGCATAGTGCCACAATCATGCCATGGTGTGAGCACAGTTGTGACCAGCTTTATCCAGGATGGTCTCAGGCCATGTCTACACTCGTGACCTTACAGCAGCACAGCTGTACTGATGTGCTGTAAGATCTCTTGTGTAGCCACCCTATGCCGAGATAACCCTGTGTATGTACACAAGCACTTATGCCAGCAAGACTTATGTCGCTCAGGGGGCTGTTGGTTTTTTTTCACACCCTTGAGCGACATAAGTTTTGCTGACATAAGTGGTAGAGTAGACATGGCCTCAGTCATCTGGCTGAGCAGGCTACTCCCCCCCCCAATAGGGCCTCCTCCTTATAAAGTACTTGTAAAGCATCTTCAAGGTGGAATTTCTTCATGTGAAGAGGAGTTCTGGCCAGTAGTTTTGCCTCAGAAGTACTTTGTTGTGCAGCTCTCTAGAGGTATCTGCAGCAGATAGTAAGTGGAGAAACATTAGCCTGTGGCTAGGACTGACACGAGCCACTGTGCCTAGACACAGCTTTGCAGTGAATACACTTGGTAACACTACTTATTTGGCTGCTAAGGGTTATGCAGCCTGCAGGAATAGAGTTCTCCTCCCCTTGTATTTTTGGGCTAATGGAGGGCAGATAATTCACCTCTTGCCTTATGAGTTGAGAGAAGGATTTGCTAAATAAATACCGTTTCCCCTCCCAGTTACCTAGAGGATGAGTAACCGGTACCAAAAAGAGGGCACTACCAAGCAAAACCAGATATACTTCAGCTGATAATTGGCTTTTATTAATCTTTTTCTTCAACTGCCATATCTCTGACTCCACCCTGCTGCTTCGTGATCTCATGTGATGCTGTAGAGTAGAGACTGGTGCCAATTAAGTAAGAGAAACACTAGAGGCTAAACATCACTTGTATTCACTGGGGAGGGGGGGTTAGGCAGTGTTGGCCAGTCATGTTGGTTCTGCGTGTTTTCCATGTGGTCAGTGCTAACGAAGGGATGCTATACGTAGGGGCTGCTGTGAAATGACATTTCATTTTGAAGCTTGTTCATGGTTTCATAGAGCCACTGCCCCATTTTTATTCCATAAAAAAGTCAAAGAAACAAACTTTTTAAAAGAGTAAAGTTCACCTTTAATTGTTTATAAAGAATACAAGGAAGAGCTCAGCATTTAATATCTTTACTGTAAAGCGTGGAAGCTTTATTGTGAGATCTGACAGCAGAATTTTCATAGCTGAACACTGTTTTCCAAAGTTTCAGATCTTGCTCAGTCTCCACTGATTAACCTTGTTCTTGAGGCACAGACCAGACACGTTTTATACAGAAAGGCACCCCTGCCTGCCCCTCAGAGAGCGTGAGACAAACAGAGCATGGGAGTGGAGGGGACCGAGTGCAGGCACCCCCCTCAAATAATCCTATTTGTAAATTTATCAAGTTCTGTTTTAAAATCCTTTATGCCCTCACTGCTCCTATTGCAAGGCTTTTCCAGAACCTCCCATCTCTGATCATTAGAAACCTAATTTCCAGCCCAAATTTACTCTGGCCCAGAAGAGAGGTTTATATCACAGATTGGTCTTAAAATGGAAACAAACTTGTCTCTGGCATTGCTTCTCTATCATGGTAATATAAATGCCTGGCTCAAAGGGTTAATACAAGCTCTGCACTGATTGGAAGGCATTTATTTATAGGTCAACTCTCCTAATGGAGTCTTCTGCACAATATGTTCCTAGCAGAACTACCCTGTGCTATAAGAAAAAGTGACTTCGGGGTAAAAGCGGGCAGCAGAATGACAGCTGGTGATCTGGCACAGAATTTTATAGGAGTAATCTTGCATCATATAAACTTATTTTTCTTCAAGTGATGGTCCCTGTTGTATACCACTGAGGGGCTTATGCAGGTGTACCATGTGTCTGGAGCTAGAGAATTTGAAAATAGTAATATCTTTTGCCAGCTGAAACTACAGGGAGACTTTACCAAGGGGGAATGTACCTACCCATTGGGGATCAAAACAGGAAAGTGCTGTTAACACTTCTGGAAAAGCACCATGGGACCCTTATTCTGGACAGATGCTGTTTAGAGCTCTGAGCACCACAGTCCCTTGACACCATTAGCTGGAATCAGTAGTGATTCACTGCCTTAGCTTTTCTAAGGAAATCTCCCATCAAAAGGATTGAGCAAGCTTGGCTTAGTGCTGCTTTAGACAGATCTGATGAGAGTCCAGGTTATACATCAGGCCAATTACTTTATGCGACTCTGATTAGTCTCTAATATTTTATCATCTAGTTCTTCCCTGCATTATCTCAAAAAGCGACTCACTTTGGCAGCCTGTGAATGAAAGAATAAAAGTCAGTGAAAAGCACATTCTTATCCACAACATTCTGCTTAGAAATTGTATACCTAGAGAAAGAGTTGGCCTGCAGGTGCCACTGCTGGTGGCTAAGACAGCTTGTTACCCTAGCTCTGCCTCACATGAGGAGGCCATCTAGTACTCGAGTGCCAAGAATACTAAACTGTTTCACTAGCCAGGAGCCAGCACGTGGCTTCCAGAAGCAGCCATTTCCTAGCGAGAGAGCTTCCAGAGGCTTGGACCTTCCAACAAGGAAGCAAGTATTCAAATCTCCAACAAGAAGATGGTGATCTACTGATCCAGGTGCTGGATTTGCACCAGTGCTTGGCCCTTGAAGGGTCAGTAGTAATTATCATTGAAGCCACCAGCGGTAAAGCCAGCACTGAATCCAGAAAGAACAAAATAAGAAGTGACCACACACGAGAGCCAGAGCATTCAGTAACACCTGGATTTGCTGCACCACACCTGGGTGAAATACACAATGCTGTGACATGTCTCCCTTTCACTTCAGCCAGGCCTGACCTGTCCTCCCAACACTCTGGAGTGCCCAAACCTAGTGAGCTGACTCAGCTTGTAGCAGAGGTAGAAGGGCTAGAAAGTCTGAGCTTAGCTCAGCTAGCACCTGGGGGGCCAGGGCGGGGTCTTTTCTAGTGCTTGGCCCAGCTCCAGCAGGGCTCTCAACCAGTTGGAGGCTGTGAGCCCATGTTATAAACAAAAAAAACCCTTCAAGATACTCCTGTCTAGCCATAAACAAAGGGCAGGCGGTGTTATGCCCTCCAGCATGAGAACACATGGTCTACAGAATTTAGGTAAATGCCTGTCCACCCAGAGCTCTGCTCAGACAAGGACACAGCTATTTCTTGTTCCCTTGAGTTGCGTTGGGCCTTTATTACAGGGAGAGAAACAGCACAGACTGCCTTCCACACTGGCAAAACAGTGCAGAGGAAAAGCAGAGACAACAGCACTAGCTTACACCAGAAATGGGTCTTCCTGCCCCTCTCAGCCAAAGGATGAGGCCGCCTGCCAAGCTAGCTGGCCAACTCTCCACATGTAGCAGAAGGAGAAAAAGGGTGGGGGGATGTGCCTTTTGCCATCAGATACCGCCAGGCTCCAGCCGTTCCCACAAGAGGGCCTACTCCATCTATCTACTGGCTGCCAGCCCCTCAGCTGAGCACCATACTCACCATACCAGGGATCAAAAGCAACACAGCCAACACATTGCTTCAACATCCCCCTGGGGCTGAAGCAGCCATTGTTAGGGATGCCAATTTTGGGTGGATGTAGTCCTGGAGATTTTCTCACGTGACAATCTTTAATTCCTGGAGACTCCAGGATACTCCTGGAGGGTTGGCAACCCTAGCCATTGTCCCTCTTACAGTTCAGATCTGTAGGGAGCCCTAGCGCACCTACACTTTGGCCATTCAGCTAAGTGGTGAGGACAGTATCCTACCATAGTGGGATATTCATAGAAACTGTATTTAATAGGACAGTCTTCTCTTGTTTCCACTGTGATCCATTACATTCCCAGGCCTTCATGCCATTTCCCCATGGGTTGGTCACAGGCTCAATCCTAGGTGCTACTGAACATGTTCCTATAGTGTAAAGCCCTGCCCTGTGCGGGGGCTCTCCGGCTAGGCTCCACGCAGGCATGCAGCACTCAACTAATCATTAGGGTCACATGCTACTGCCTGGGTGACATCACTTTGCTTTATGGCAGTGGCTCTCAAACTTTTGTACTGGTGACCCCTTTCACACAGCAAACCTTTGAGTGCGACCCCCCCTTATAAATTAAAAACACTTTTTTATATATTAAACACCACTCTAAATGCTGGATGCAAAGCGGGGTGTGGGGTGGAGGCTGACAGCTCGTGACCCACCATGTAATAACCTCAGGACCCTCTGAGGGGTCCTGACCCCCAGTTTAAGAACCCCTGCTTTATGGGAACAATGGTTGGTGTTTGTCTTCACTCACCCTTCCGCTAATGATCGGGTTTGTAGAATCATTTTCTTATACAATCAATTACATTTAAAAAAAATAAGAACCATTGTTTAAAGGTGACCCCCTGATCCCCGCCATGTGAGGAAACACAGGCTCAGAGGAGAGCTAGTGGCAGGGTTTAGTGGCCGAGCCTGGGCTCTCTTCCTATGTCATTCTCTCCTGCTCCCTGCACTGCTGTAGCAAGCAGCTGGGAATCAAAGTTGTTCAAACATGCAGTGATGGGAGGAGAGATGAAGTCCCATTGTGCTTATTTAAGGTCAAGTGAAAAGCTCAGTCTTAGCTAATGAATATGGTATCTTGCCAAGTGCTGGTAGTTCTACCTTGTATGGGAGGAACGGGACTGTGGCCAACGAGAGAGCTGGGACATCTTGCTTCAGCAGATCAGGGGATGGAGGGGCCCCTCTACTCCCAAGATACTGAGCTCAGCACAAGCAGTAAGCTAGTCACTGCTAACAGAGGCAGAGCCATGGAGCAGATGTAGATTATGGAACTAAGAATGCATCTGTTCTGCTCACATGCACAAGATTTAAATGCAAGGGCTGGTTAAAAGCAGCTTGGCTTGGCTCTAGCTGGAGCTGTTCTCTCATGGTAAGGGTGCTTGTTGTGGCCATGGTCCTGTGTTCTGATTGTAGCAGTGCAGATGCAATGTCCTGAGCCAGGGGAAACGATGCTGCCCCTTCTTGGTGTCCAGGCTGGCAGCCAGAGAGAGAGATGAGCTGGTAGGACAGCTTGGGTATGCAGAAGCCACCCTAAAATTCATACATCTGCACTGGCTTCTCTCTCAGCTGATGAACTGTTTTGTATCCCCTGATAGCAAGGCCAGCACTGACCAAGAACGCCACAATGGCAATGCAGCTAAAGAGCCCAGCTGCTATCTCTGCCCCATGCACACTGCAGCTGAAGCCTTGGTAGCCTTTGCTTTGGTAGAGATGCTCTCTCTCTTTGCACACTAGAGAATCGTAGGCATCCAACAGATGGTGGAAGTAGAAGTAGAGAGCAGGCAGGAAGCCAAGTGCAATCAATATGTCCAGAGTGCATTCGAGCAGCAGCCAGGCTGGGAAATGCCATGGCAGCCGCAGCACACCAACCAAAACCAGAAGGCAAGAGAAGGCCATCAGGGCCCCTCCCACAGCCATCGCTGCCCTTGCTGTCGGCAGCTTTAATTGGTAGAACTGAGTGTCAAGTTGCTGGGCTTTTTCCCCCTCTGCCCCATTAAAGCCACTATAAGCCCCTCCATACTGGTAGTAGTAAATGCCCCCCAAGCTGGGAATGCCGGTGTAACCGCCTGTCGAGCTGTAGGACACAGAGCTGCAGATCAGGATCAGCATGGTCAGCAGAACTTCCACAAGCTGGCAGCAAGCTGCAAAGATGAACAATTCAAAGGCCAGTTAGCAATGGGTCTAGTATTGAGAAGGTCCCACACCCCCCATAACTATAAGAGGGCTGGCTTCTCTCACAGCAGCACAGGGGCATGAGGGAGGGTGTGCCTGTTGCTGACCATGAATTAAGTAGTTGAAGTTCCCTTTCACTGAGGGAAAGATGACCACAGGACAACATGCAAGGCCCACCTTTTCCTCACGGCACTAACTTGTGCATTTTCCCAGGACTGCAAAGCCCAACTTCTTCCTTAGGTGTCTGATGACAGGGCAGCCATACAGCATAGTGGGGAACTACTCCTCACAGTCCTACTGTCAAGTGTAGTTCAATTGTTGTTGAAGTACCTGGAGCTCTGGAGAGGGGCTTGCAATTGTTACAAATCCAAATAAATCAAGAAGCTTGATTAATACGAGAGCTCCTCACCTGCCCTCTGAATGCAGGGGGCGGACCAGAAGGAGAAGCCAAGTTCCAGCCAATGTGCTTTAGGAGGGAGGAGAGGCAATTTTGCTTTGATCTTTATATTTTAAGGGCCTTTTTTCTTAGGTCCTGAGCACCCACAACTTCAGATAAATCCATGGGACCTGCGGGCACTCTGTCATGCTGAGAGGTGTGACACAGCTACCTTGACAGACAGGATCAACAACTCACTAATGCAAACAAGCCAGCAGCCCCAGAACAGGAAATAAAGGCAGCTGTTAGCGGGCTCTGAAAATCTAATTTGTTTTAACTTGCTTCAAACCCCATGAGGCACGCAGCCTTACCAAGGGGCATCCCTCATCACCACTGTATGCCGTGGACAGGGCAAGCCTCACAACTTTGCCAAGCACTCAGCCACTTTGGGGTGCAAATGAAGAATCCACCTGAGGCAGGGCCAGCTGGGAAGACCCTGTATTCCAAACCTAGAGAAGAGCCAATTGGCTGGCTGGGAACACGCTATACTCCTAGCCTTCTCGTCCCTGAACATTCAGAGCCAGCAGTAGCTGCACATGCTGCTGGATCCAATTAGCTCCCTTCAGCGTCCATGGGGGTGTACGGCAAATTAACTGTGCCAAACATCTCCGCCCCTATATCCAAAAACTGACAGTCTATGCACTTGCTCCAGTGGAGGGAAGAGTCTTAGGAGTGAAGGGTGCACAGAAATTTCACCCTCACGCCTGGAATAAAGCATAAAGGAACTTGGTCAAACACCCTCCAAACTGTCCAGTCAGAGAAGGCAGCAGAGAGCCCAGGTGATGGCTCAGTACTGTGCACGGGCAGCTCTATGTATTTTGCCGCCCCAAGCACGGCAGTCAGGCAGCCTTCGGCGGTGCGCCTGTGGGAGGTCCCCGGTCCCGCGCCTTCGGCGTACCCGCCGCCAAAACCACGGGACCAGCAGACCTTCCGCAGGCACGCTGCCGAAGGCAGCCTGACTGCCGCCCTCACGGCAACCGGCAGGCTGCCCTCCGTGGCTTGTCGCCCCAGGCACGCGCTTTGTGCGCTGGTGCCTGGGGCCGCCCCTGGTACTGTGTGCAGGCCCTGACTTTACCCCTGAGCATTACATGACAGCGGCGGAGAATACGGGAGGCAAGTTGCTGTGCCAGGCTGAAGTTGCTGTAAAACAGTACGAAGGAGAAAGGGGGCAGCTTTTTAAAGTAGGAGTCTTGACAGCAACTTGACTCTTTCTGAGCAACTAATTCACCCATGCAAAGGCACCAAAACCCTCCCCCATTCCCTGCTCCCAGACAGGTTTCTGGAGGAGTTTTATTGCACTGATACGGGACAAAGTTCCATCATCCACTGATACAACCCCTTTTATGAGCTTGTAATAACTACCTGACACCCTTTATCTAGCCTCCTCTGTTCTCCTCTCAGCATCAACAGCAAATCCCATTCCTGCTGCTTTGCTGCTCCCTGTAGGTTGATGCCCACCACTGAGTCACAGGAGTAGAGAACCATATGCAGCTGGCCAGAGCCCTCACCTCAATAACCCACACTCAGCTTAAGGCATGAGCTAGAGTGAGAGTTCACCAGCCACTGGCACAACCTCTTCCTTGCCCTTCTGCAGCACGCACACACCCTAGCCCTGGGATCAGCAAGTGAACAGCTCTCCTGGAATCAAGTGTCGTCTTTGTCTCAGAGGATTTGGGACTATTGGAATGGGGAAGATCCCCAGCCGGCAAGATACATCCCAGCTATGGACCTTGCTGCAGGCATGGCCATCTCCTGGGCCTAAAGTGCGCTGGGTTCAAATGGGTGTGTGTACACACACAGGTTAAAGAGCACTGGGTTGAAGTGGGTGGGTGTGTGTGTGTACACACACACGGGATGAAGTGGGTCTGTGTACACACACACACACACACAGGTTGAAGTCCACTGAGTTGCAATAGGTCTGCATACGCATAGATTCGGAGATTCCAAAGACAGAAGGGACCATTGCCATCAGGATAAAGTGCACCCACAGACACACGCGAGTTAAAATGCACTGTATTAAGTATACACACACAGGGTAAGTATGCCAGGTTACACACACACACACAGGGTCAGTGTGTTGGGTTACAGTGTGTGTATACACACACACACACACACGGTAAGTGTGCTGAGTTACAGTGGGTTTGTACACACACACAGGGTAAGTGTGCCAGGTTACAGTGGGTTTGTGAATATACACCCACACACACACAGGGTTAGTGTGCCAGGTTACAGTGGGTTTGTGTATACACACACACACGGTAAGTGTGCCGAGTTACAGTGGGTTTGTACACACACACAGGATAAGTGTGCCAGGTTACAGTGGGTTTGTACACAGACACACACACAGGGTAAATATGTCAGGTTAGGTCCTAGCCCCGGAAATCAAATTTCTGAAAAGGAGTAGGGTTGCTGAGGCATGCAGGTTGTTAGCACCACCTGTGGGGACCCTCCTCTGATTGGCTGTTTTCTCCACTGCCCCACTTCCTAAGCTACAGCAGCCAATCAGGGCTCTCCCTGCCCCCACAGGAGCAGACCTCATTCTCTCAGGAGGAGCTGGGGGAACAGGGTAGGGCGAACAGACAGCAAGTGTGAAAAATCGGGAGGGGGGGTAATAGGAGTCTATATAAGAAAAAGACCCCAAAATTAGGACTGTCCCTATAAAATCGGGATATCTGGTCACCCTAGAACAGGGCGAGCCCAGCAGCTCAAGACACACGTCCAGCTACTGGCCAGGGGCACAGAGGGAACTGGCAGGTGCCTGTGTCCAGCCTCACCAGGACTAACAGCCAAGAGGCAGCAGACCCCTCTCCCCCCACTTTAGACAGGACATCTGGCACCCTCAGCCCCCAGACAGGGCCCTGTGCACTATAGGAATTAGTGCAGACAGAGCATCCGCTGGGTCACAGGCAGGTGAGTCTTACCTCTGGCTGTGCACAGGTAGCGGCACTGGTAACACTCCAGCAGGCCCCACGGCTCTGCCTGGTAGCACTCTGGCCTCTCGCAGCTGGGTCCACGTATGGGGGATGGCAACACAGGTGGGGGCTCCTCACTGCCAACCAAACACAGAGACTCAGAGGCTGACCTGGCAGGGGTCAAAGCAGGTGGGAGAGAGGGGTCCAGAAGCCATGAATAAGGGGCAGATCTGAGGAGCAGAGGGATGGGGGGCAGAGATAAGAGCCAAGGCTGGGGGTCAGAGGGTGCTGGGATGGGGGACGGGGGACAGAGGGTGCTGGGATGGGGGCAAGCTAGGGGGAGGAAGGGGCTGGGCTGGGGCAGGGTGGGGAGATGGGGCAGGGGTGCTGGCAGGACTGGGAGGCTAGGGGCACTATGGGGCAGGACTGGGAGGTGGCTGAGGGCAGAGCTAGAGGGAGATTGGGGAAGTGGGAGAGCTGGGATGGAGGCAGGTGCTGGGGGGCAGGTGGAAGGGCAGGCAGGAGGTGCTGGGAAGGAGCAGGGGGAGGGGCAGGTGGGGGCCGTGGCTGGTGGAGAGGGGGTTATGGGGGTGGCAGGCACTGGGGTGGTGCAGGTGGGCGGGCTTGGGGCAGGAGTGGGGGGGCAGGTGGGCCAGTGGGGGGGGCAGTGGGGGTGGGGACAGAGGGTGGGGGAGACGGGGGGGCTGGGAGGGGGTGGGGGCAGGCAGAGGTCACTGGCAGAGGATGGTGGCTTGGGGCAGGAGTGGGCACTGGGGGGGCAGGTGGACAGGTGGGGGGGCAGTGGGGGTGGGGACAGAGGGTGGGGCAGGAAGGGGCGCTGGGGGTGCAGGCGGGCAGGGCAGGTGGTGTGAGGACAGAGGGTGAGGGGGTCTGGGGGGGCAGGTGGGGGAGGTAGGGGGTCAGGAGGGGGCGCTGGGATGGGGCAGGCAGG
>NW_020697213.1:2659665-2676960 GCF_002925995.2 Terrapene triunguis
GGGGGGGGAGGGGGACTCACCTGGCGGGGCGGGGCCGGGCCGTGGGGGCGGGGCCTGAGGCGGAGGCTGGCGGTCGGTGTTTGTGGTGGCCGAAGTCTGCGATACACTTGGCCGGACGCGGACCCAGCCAGGCGCCTCTGGCTGTGGCGGGGGTTCGAGCCCCGCCAGGGGATGCTCATCCCCAGACTTGGGGTCCCAGGGGAGTCACACAGCAGCCGTGGGAGAAACCCGCAGCGCTTGCACCAGCTCAGCACACCCATCACCTGATCCCCCGGGACCTGCACCGGGGTGTGAGCCTGTAGCCTAGGGTGACCAGATGTCCTGATTTTATAGGGACAGTCCTGATTTTTGGCTCTTTTTCTTATAGCGGCTCCTATTACCCCCCCCACCCCCGTCCCGATTTTTCACATTTGCTGTCTGGTTGAATATACCCAAACCTAGACTTTGTTTAATGCTGGACAGCGAAACCCTACACCAGGGACCCACACTTCAGCCTGCCACACACTCCGGGTTCCTGCACAGGGGTACTAACAAGAGCTGGCTAGAGACGTCCCACCTCGGGCACTGACAACGCCCCCCCAAGCTTCAGAGCCGAGCTCCAGCCTGAGCCACAATGCCCATGGGGCTATTTTTAATGCCATGGGATGAGCCCTGCGAGCCCATGTCTGTAGACCCGGCTTCTGAGGCTCACTGCTGGGGGTTGTAGTTTTTTGCTGTATAGACAAACCCCTTGAATATTCCTCTGGTGAGTGCTGTTGCAGACAGGATGGTGGGCTGGCTTTACGCTGAGTGGCCCTGTTGCATTAATTCACTGTCCAGCATTAAACAAAGTCTAGGTTTGGGTATACAGAACACTCAGCCTGCTTAGTATCGTGGTAAACATAGCATTAAATATCCTTTCAATTGTTTGTTAACAATAGAGAGAAGAAGGAAAAAAGTTAAAGCATTTGAAATGTAAAGTATTAAGTAAGGCTTTCATTTTAACAACATGCCTTGTTCTCTTTCTCGTTAGCTGGAGAATGTTGTTAGAAGGGAAAGCCCTTGTTTGACAGTCTCTTAGAAAGATGGTATCAAAGATGGTAATAACTGTCCTTCAGGGGAAAAGAGAAGTTAGTTGCCATGGGCTGGAGCTGTTGCTGCTGCTAAAATCTGATCCTGTTTCATCTCAGGTGGTGCTTGGGGTTCAGCTGGAACCAGTCGGGGTGGCAAAGTCATCTGAAGCCCTCTCTCTGGCCTGTCTGATCGGGACATTGCTCAGGATCAGGATGACGAAGGCCCAGGGTCCCAGGAAACGGTAGGGGAGGCAGCTAAGAAATTGAAGTTCACTCTAGTAGCCTCCATCTGTTCTACCCAATTTTTCTTTAAGGACCCACAAAGGGAATGGTCGGTAGAATAGCCCGTTGCCTCATTATTTTGCCCACCAATTAGTCCTAATATTTGACACATCAATTTTGGTTTCTTAATTTCTGGTTCCACATCTTGTATTTTTACCAAGCATGATCTTAACACAGTCCTTGAGTTATATCAACAGATCTTTTCAGCACCTTTTCCCATCAACATTTGTTGTTATAGGTTGGGGTTTTTTTTATATATAAATGGAGATATCCTATCTCCTAGAGCTGGAAGGGACCTTGAAAGGTCATTGAGTCCAGCCCCCTGCCTTCACTAGCAAGACCAAGTACTGATTTTGCCCCAGATCCCTAAGTGGCCCCCTCAAGGATTGAATTTATAATCCTGGGTTTAGCAGGCCAATGCTCAAACCACTGAGCTATCCCTCCCCCCGGTTATTGTGACATCTTAGCAACTTTACATAGTTTTTACAGTCAAGCTCACAATTAATGTAAATTTCTAGGTCCAATTATCGCAAGAGTCCATTGCTTCAGTTCCTTTGCTGGGGCTGGCAATGATTGTCAGGGAGGTGCAGAAAATACAACCCCATGCGAGATTCATGGAGACAGTGGGGCCATTTCATGCCTTTGGCCTTCTAGAGCAAACTGCAGTAGTATAGACTGTGCTTCAGTAAGTAGCCTTGAAAACAGAGTAGCTCCCACAGCCCAGGCGGGTCTAAGGGCGCCTTGCAAACACCTCACATCTGCCCAGGGTTTGCAGGGGAAAGACCAGCAAACTCACCAGACCATGACTCTTAAGGAAATGCTGCCCAGCCTGTGGTGCAGGGAGAGAAGTGCAGAGACCTTCGTGTTCAGGCTCAGCTGGGATATAGTTGTGGTGAGGTAGGGAGGAAGTGCCAGATGGAGAGGGCATGTGGGGAGGGAGCGCAGGCTGGAGAAGGGCATGGGGGGCAATGAAGTGGGGAGACAGCGACAGATGGGGAGGGGGAAGGAGTAGGTGGTTCTGAGGTGGGGGAGGCGTGCCAGCCAGGAAGGGGCAATATTTTAGTTCTTGTTCTTGCTTTGGCATTCTCTCTGACTCTGCTTTTCCACGTTGCTTCTGTTGTTGCTGCTTCACTAGGTGCCTTTTGTCAATGAGGGAACTCAGCTCTGGCCTGCCCTGCCTTGCCTTTAGGTGAGAGCGCTGACCTGGCGCAGTAACTGGGATAGACACCCTGTGTTGCAAACCAGAGAGGAAGCAATAGAGTGAAATGCCCAGTCTCTTCTTCCTGTGGTTGTTCCAATGCAAGGCAGCCAGGAGCCTTTTGTTTGGACATTCCCTAACGTCATAGCAAGGTGTACCAACTGTCTCTTGTAAATAAATAATCATAGGAACAATGAACGCAATATGACAGCCTCCCACCTCTCCACCACACACAGCACCTCCATCCCACTGCACCTCTCTTTCCCTCCCAATCCCCAGCTCTGTTGGTTATTTACTCCGTGTGGACTGTGCAACAGCATGAAACACTTACGTAATAAATCAAAAACAGGAGACCCAGTTACCTAATATTTGCTCTGATGTTAAGGCAGAGCAAGGAGAGATCTTTCCCCACACAGGGCAGTGACACCGGAGTTGTTCCCAATAGCACGTCCTGCTGCTGGGCAGCTGTGAGAGTCCACAAAGCACAACAGCTCTAACAATGAGCACAACTCATCGATTCAGGCCCTCTCAGCCAGCCAGGGCTTTTGATTGCCCTCCACCCCACGATCCTCTCTCTAACGACAGGTATCATCTTGGGCACCATCAGAGTGCCAGTGAGTTGAGCACACTGATTGGCTGGTGACCCTACAGCTCCTCCAGCCCTGGGAGCAAGAGCTGGGGTGGAAAGGGATTGGACTCAACCCCCTGTGGCACCAGCAAGTGCTTTCAGCTCCTGGGAGGAACAGGGGGAGGACAGGGAGTCTCTTAGTGCTACTCCCAGACCCATACACACGTGGTGTAAAGTTCAATGGCCACCGAAACAAGAGACCTGCGTTCCCCTGAGCAGCTTATCCGAGGCCTGCTTGCTGCTGCTGCCTAAGCTGGGCAGAAACTCTAAGCAATGGGCTCTCATTTTAATGCACAGAAGTTAAGTGTGGTCTCCCTGTCAGTCTGAAGAGGCAGACATTTTTTGGAAGGCTTTTTGTGGCCTCCTCTAGAGCTTAGCCTTGGGGTAATATAAACAACAATTATCTTCTCATGGCTGAAATTAATGTGAGAAAGCAGGTACGTGGTAAATTGTGAAAAGTGTCTGGAGAGACCATGAACATCTCTAGAGACACCACATCGAGGCCAGGCATGTCAATAACATAGGGTTAAAACCCTTCCAGGTGTATCCGAGTTATAAACAGAGGGACAGGAAAAGCCAAGTGAGACTTAAAAGAAATGTACAATGTAGGCAGCCTTAGCTTTCCATCTGCACTTTTCTAATCCTTCCATACCTACTTCATAAAATTTTGGGATGAAGAAGTTTTCCAAAGGAATTTGTACTGCAGTGATAGTAATCGTCCCTCCTCCTCTGTTTCATAACTGTTTAAGAAACCCACAGCCCACATCTGCAGTTTGGATAAGCCACTATACTTGTACTGCTTGTGAGCTGAGTCTTCCTCGCATTGATTTCACAGGTACATATCTCCACTACCAAGTGTGATGTTGTCACCCTCCTGGTCTTTGCTCTTTTCAGGGAAATGCTAGGATTTCATGATCTGGGCCTAGAAGGTTTGTGGTTGTATATGAGACATGTTGGCTATGTTCTGATGATACCCTGATTAGCTGTGGCACATGAAATCTTACGAGAAGTGAGAACGGATTGCCTGCACTATGCTGTTTGTCTGTTCATTGTGCTATTTGTACAGGACATCTTTCTGGGGACTGTGGTACAGTGTTACACATTATGGCTGTTGCAGAAGACTGGGCTCAGCACAGCTGTTGAGAGAAGTCTAGGTCTCAGAGATGTGATAAAGGAAGCAGTATTGACAAGCCTAATCATTCAGACATCATGAGTCCAGCCTCCAAAATTGAGAATTGCCTTAAAAATCTTGAGATTTTAAAATAATAAATGTGGGGTTCTTTTCATTTGTCTCCTCATGTTGGAGCCTCTGGTTCACAGTTTCCAACTTTTCTTTGTAGCCCTGAAGGCAAGCAATTTTTTTCTTTTTTTAGATGAAGGCTGAGATTCTCTTGTAACCACAGAAACCCAGGAGCTGGGACTTGAAGAAAAATACCTAATATCGTGAGACTCGTGATAAAATTATAAATGTTGGCAGCACTAAGAAAGCACCAGCAATATTTTGGACATGGCCTGGATAGGTGGGCATGAGAGAGGGAGACAGCAAAGCTGACTCCCAGATAGGGTGGGACCCGCTGAGCAGCAGGGAGGATAGGGTTGTAAGCAGACACAGAGAATGGGGCAGCTGAGAGGCTGACAGGGAAGACAAAGAGTTGGTGTGGGACATGTTAAGTATGATATACTGAAGGGTGTTTGGATTCCAGGGAGTATGTCTTTGATTTATGGGCAGTCACAGATTTCACTGACCTTGGTGGGTGTGATAACCACTTTCCGTTCCAGCTAAACAAGGAAACAAATTAATGCCCTGTTGTATAGTGAGATCCAAAACAAAGGTAGCCAGCTACTGCCCAAAGACTAGAGTGAATACAAACATGGGCTAGGATTTCCTTTGGTTGCAGCTGTGTCCGCGACTGAGCCAGAAGCAGCCAGAAAGCACCCAAAGAGAGGCCGAAAGCCAGGAGACAGAAAGTGAAGTGACTTGTAATGTGGCCCTGAGAGAAGGCCACAAGAGAGAGCTTTTTGGGCAGAGTGCTGGCTGGAAAGAGTCTCAGGGCTAGTGTATACTAGAGTGCTTTGCTGATATAGCTGTACTGTGTTTTATACCAGCAAAGTACTCTTCCTTTGGACCCAGTTTTTCCTGCAAAACTTCTGCTGGTACACCTAATTCCACCCCCAGTAAATAGAGCTGCATCTGTGCTAGAAGCTGTTGGCAAGGTAGTGATGTCAGTCACAGATCACACCTCTTTGCACCACTGACTGACATTGGTATGTCGGGAGAACTTTGAAGTGTAGCCTTGGCCTTAGACTAGTGAGCAAAGGAACTGCCTCCTGTTGTTTGTTCCTACTGTGTTTGGGGAAACAGGACTTTGTACATCCTCTATAAATAGGATTGCATCAAAGAAATACTTGACTCATGTCATCAATTTCTCCTCCTGACAGAAACAATTGCCAACACCCCAAATATTGACTAACCACTTGGGTAAAAAGAAAGCAGTAAGTTGACAGGCCCAGGAGGAGACGGAGAGAGTGAAACCAAGATGTAGGACTGGGCCAAAGGAGATGTGTCAGGACTGGCAAGTGGACTGTTGAGTTCTTGACTAGTTGAAGCTACCAGCTTCCTGGTGGGTAGGAACAGAAGAGTGGCTACCCAGTGCCCTGTAGCACAAGAACTCCACCACTGCCATCCTCCCCTAGTCTCTGGTGTATCCTACCCTCCTCCCTGCTTCTTCATGCACTGTCTAAAGTGCCATGGAGAGGTAACCCTGGAATCGCTCCCTCTGGATCTCACTCCCTCCTTCTCTAGGCAGGTCTCCAGCCTTGCGTGTAATTCAGGGCATGTCTACACTGCCCCGCAGTTCGGACTAAGGGCATGTGAATAGCAGTGTGCATGCACCAAAGGTCTGCGCTGTAACTCCCTCCCCCCAGGTGGATGCTGCAGTCCCGAACGTAAAGGTTCCAAGTTTGCATTCATGTATTCCTGACTGTGCACTGCTGTTCACACCCCCTTAGCCCGAATAGCAGGGCAGTGTAGACATGCCCCCCGATTCTTCTTCAGGGACCTCTGTAGATTCCCACTCATGGGATCAAAGATGCCTGTGTCACCCTCTTCTAGAACCTTCTGCAAAGCCATGCCTGTTGTATCTGGGGGCACTGAGTTTCCAGGGAACTGAGGCTGGGTAAGGAACGTGCATGCCTAAACACCTCCATTCCCTTCTTGTTACTGTAGGCCACGGCTGAAGGAACCCACAGCTCCCTCTGGATCCTGCTTCCTGCTGCTCCATCTGGCCAGTCCCCAGCCTTATGTAACACAGATTACCCGTTGTCTCCATGCCAATATTGTCCCTGCTGCAGGCAGGGTCCTGCCATGCCCTCCTCTGAACCTCACTGCCATGCACAGGATTACGGGTAGAGTCTCTGGGTTGCGTCAGTTTAGGGTGTTTATTGCCAGGCAGAATAGTCTATGTGAGGGCCTCAGGACTTAACCCTTACAGCTCTGCCTGAACTCAAAGAGATAAAAGCCTGTGGGAGAGGCAGAAAGAAGAATTCACAAACATTTTGAAAATGTTTTGTTTGGGAGTTTCTGGTAGAAGCCAACTTCTCATTTTCTTTCTTTCTTTTTTTTAAGTGTGGGGGTGGGCGGGGGACAGACAGCAAATGAAAATAACAAAATGTAGTTTTTCATTTGGAAAAAAAACAAAGTTTTCAAAAACTAAATTGCTTTGTGAAATGTTTGTTTTTGACACAGGCCATTTTTCTTGTGAAATCTTTAGACGAGCGCTGGCACGAGGGATGCAGCAGCTATTTCAGCGCACGTTGCCCAGCTGGGGGGTTGCTCCTGGGCACCTGACCCTTAACACCAGTGCAGTATCCTGGTACTGCCATCAGCCCTTCCAGTGCTCAATGTCCCAGCACCAGGGGTCTCAGCATCCCAGTGGCAGAGCCACTTTGTTTTCCACTATTCTCTGCCTTGATCATAGTGCAGGCCTGGCCCCACAGGCCTCAGCAGTAGGGACACTGGATGTTCTACAACTCCCCAGCCTCCAGACAAGCCCAGTGCCTCCAGCAAGAGATTGGCCAGCCCCCTAAGTGCCCAGGAGGCCCCTTGCTGCCGGGACCTGGTCCACACAACAATGTGTTTTCCTGTTAGAAGACAAAACGGTGAGCTCTTTGCTTCAGGCAAAGGCTGTTTCTGTCCCCATCCAGCACAATCGGGTGCCCATGTCAGCTAGCTGGGAGTAACCCTGGGCAGTAGCTGCCACAAGGCTGCTGCAGCTTGTCCTGGCCTATGCTGAGCATCATGTCACCTGGTTATAGCCACGTTCTGACAGGGCAACATGTCACCATGCAGATGCACCCTGGGGGCTGATGTGCACCGTTTTGTTTCCAGCTGACTCTGGGGCAGAGCTGCAGAATTAATGCTAATAGCCTGTCAGGGCTGGTGGCTGGGTAATGTAAGCACCGGGCCAAGCCAGGGCCTTGCTCATCCTTTCTCCACCTACACTGGTGGATACCAACAGGCACTGTCATGATGACCGCTGACCCCTGACATTGTGTCATCATCCTGTCTGTTTGCAGGGAGATTAGCAGGGTTCCTGCAGCCCATGAGCAGCTCTTTGATCTTCAGTCAGCCCCAGACACACACAGTCTCAGTGGGGGAGGGTTGGCATCTATGGACTAGAAGCAGCCTTTGTAAGGCTAAAAAATTAAAACCTCCTTTACCTGTGCATGCTGCCCTCCCGGAGTAGCACCCCAAGGGGCAGTGAAGTGTCACTTCACCTTGCTGTGACATCCCAGCACCTGCCCACCCCAAGAGAACATTTGGAATCATGAGCTGTTTGCACTGAGGGGAGAGAAGTTGCATCACCTTCCATTATCTACCAAGAAGATCAGGCTGTGTGGGCCCTGGGACAAATAACTGGGACAACTGAGACTCCCTTTAACTCTTAGGGCCCTGGCACATTCAGACAAAGGCTGAGGAGATGTGTGCCTGTTTGTTCAGTTGCCAAAGGAGTAACAGCCCCTCTTACAGGTATCTGCATGATGCCTGCAATCTGTGCCCTTTCTGAGCTATGGGATCTAGAAACGAGGGGCCCAAAGCATTGGGGTGGAAAGGACAAACTTGCAGGTTTGTTGTCCCCCACTTTAGGGGGCAGTGGCTCTACAATGTGCTTAGGTCAGGGGTTCCTGGGCCGCTGGGGACTCCCATAGCTAAGTGCACAGGGGGAGGCAGCGCAGAGAGGAAGTGCCCAGTGACATCCAGAAATCCAAACTATGCCCCTCTGCCTGCAGCTCCCAGAAAGAGTTAATGTGCAGGAGAGCACCAGATGTTTGAGTGAGAGCAGTTGTAGTGGGGAGGGAGGGGGTGTTTTTGAGTGGGGGAGCACAGCCCTCACTGACAGCCAATAGCCGAAGGATTCAAGCCCAACGCCCAGTTCTGGAAATTATTTCATGGGCTGGGGAATTGCATTTGAGTTTCTTCTCAGGGTAACTTGTCAAGGATAAGGGACAGACTCGGACACTGGGCACTGGAGTGTCTCCCTCTGCGCTGTAGAAGGTAAAGTACTGAGCACTTGGTGTTTCCTTTGGGAGAGACTGGCCTGGGTCACTGCAGAGGCAGAGTTTCTTCTTTCCATGCAGCCAGTTTCCCCTGCAGACAGGGAGTGCCCAGGGTTCTAGGCTGTGGGGCTGTTTCAGACCCACCTTGTTGCTGTGCTGCGTGCAGGTTCTCCTGTGCCGGAGACTGGTCAAGTAGGCTCCTTGGTGTGTGTTCAGACCCCAGCTGCACTAGCAAGGAGGCCAGAAGCTCAGGCCAAATGCTTTTCTTTTCTGGACTGGGTTGAGTCTGTGGCTGGTTTCTTTGTCACTGGGCTCTGCTGAATGGTTTCTCTCTCCCAACTGGCTTTCCTCAGCAGAGCTCATAAGTGCAAGAAGGGCTCAAACCTCAAAGGAGAAACTCGAACTAACCTGGGGAAAAGTGAGGGCTGAAATCTCAGTGCTCTGCCTATGTCTCATCTGTCCTGGAAAGCCAGCAGTGGGGAGGTCTGTGCAGCTGGGATTACACTCGCTGGGGGACGAATCCGTCACTATTCTGGTTACACTTTTTGTAGCTGGAAAGCACAACATCACTGCTCAGTTAATTCAGCCTCTCACAGTATGTGAGTGTAGCCTGAGCCCCTTGTGAGCAGGGCCGGCTCCAGGCACCAGCCTGGCAAGCAGGTGCTTGGGGCAGCCGCTCCGGAGAGGGGCGGCACGTCCAGCTATTCGGCAGCAATTCGGCAGACGGTCCCTCACTCCCGCTCAGAGCGAAGGACCTTCCGCTGAATTGCCGCCGCAGATCGCGATCACGGCTTCTTTTTTTTTTTTGGCTGCTTGGGGCGGCCAAAACCCTGGAGCCAGCCCTGCTTGTGAGCAGTATGTGGGGGGGACCCTTGGTCCAAGCCACAGTCTAGGTGACTGAGTCCGTTCTGCCTTAGCCAATGGCAGCTCCCCTTTTCTAGGAGCTTCGCTGCACACCCTTCACTATGCCCATTATTATCTGCTCAGGAATTCTCATCTCCTCCCTGTGAGCCATCTCTCTGCTGCCTTCTCAGTGCCAGGGAGGGAATCGTGTGTTTTACACCTTCCTCTCTGCAGGGTCTGCCCTGAAGAACAGTGCAGGGCCAACAGCATTTCTGCAGAGTCTCAGCTGTCATTTTAACAGCATTAAGTGCCTGTCCTTTCTGAGCGTCACCCCGGCCAGGTGCTCAGAATGTCTGCAGACAGACAGGCAGTCACAAATTGGGTAAATCCATCCTTGCTGTCAGGGCCTTACACCTAGGATGGCTTCAGCCTAACAGCTCTGGGAGGCGTGACTGACCCTCATTCATCTCAGCAGTGTGTTAATTCTGAAGCCCAGTGATGACCATGAAAATGACAAGGTTGCAAACTCCCAATTTGCGGCTTTAGCAGAAACCTGCCTCTCCTGTGGGGCTGTGGGTGGAGTTTGTGCTGTGGGTGGAGCTGGGGTGGAGTAGCATCTTTATTCCTACTCTCCTGTGGCAGGGTCTCATTTAGGGTGACCAGATGTCCCAATTTAATAGGGACAGTCCTGATATTTGGGGCTTTGTCTTATATAGACACCTATTACCCCCCATCCCGATTTTTCACACTTGTGTGTGGTCACCCTAGTCTCATTAGAATGTGGGTTGGCTTTCCCCATCTGTTTCTTTCCTCTCTCTCCCTTCCCCATCCCCACTCTCTCTGCCCCCCCCCTTTCCCTCCCAGCTTGTCTGTTGGCACTGCTGATCTAGGAACTGGGATTAGGGATCGATATGTAAGGCCCAGTGACCATCAAAGGCCTAACTTCAAAGGCCTCACTTTTGGCCCCTCAAGCAGCAACTCCCCTTTGTATCTTGTATGGGGCAGAGCACACAGCTGGTGCATAACAAATAATGCACAACAAAGGCTAACTCTGGGGAGTGCCCTTTCTCTCGGGCAGATCTCAGAATGGACTCTTACCTGATCCAAATGAACGGCAATAGCGATGTCCATGTCCATAGAAATGGGAACAGCCTCTCCCTGGGGAAGGTGAAAAGCCGGAAGCCTAGATGGGCAGTCCGGGCCTCTGAGATGTCCAAGAAGACTTTCAATCCCATCCGAGCCATCGTGGACACTATGAAAGTGGAACCCAACCCAAACAAGCCCATGATCTCCTTGTCCCTAGGTGAGTACTGGGAAATGCGCTGTCCCTGCCGGCAGTGCTTTGTGTGGCTGTACAGCGGGGGTGGTAGCGAAGAGGTGGGGTACTGAGGGCCCCTGAGCTGAGCTGCAGCCGGGGGGTCTCTGAAGCATGCAGGAGGGGAGGGTGTGCTGTGTACAGCTCCATCATTAAAGGACATGAGAAAAAAGGATTTTGCTGTTTGTCATTCCCTAAAAGGTGACCCAACGGTATTTGGAAACCTCCCCACTGATGATGAGGTCATCCAGGCTGTGAAGGAGGCCCTGGACTCAGGGAACTACAATGGATATGCTCCTTCAGTCGGTAAGGCCCCATGATTCCTCTTCTAAGGGCAGTGTCCTAGCCCAGCTTGTGCACAGGAGGACAGGGCTGAGCCAGGGGATCTAGATGGATGTCCTGTTACATCTTTCTGATTGACACTGACTCACTCCGATGCATATACTCCTCTGGCCCTGTGTATGCCCATGCACACCAATGAGCAGCAGGGCATTGGAACAGGTTGGAGGCCTGATTTGCTCATGGAGGAGCTGTGCTGCTTTGTCCTGGTCATTACGTGGCCATTGTTCTGGGAAAAGGCTGGGCCAGACATTCTTCTGCCTCCTGGATAGGTTTCCTCACAGTAATGTGATGTGGGCAGGGTGTTGCATCCTCATTCTGCTCCATATCTTGTCACTTTGGCTAGCTGTTTTAGTCCCATTCTTCACAGGAAAGTGCTTCAAACAATCATTCAAGACCCACTGGAGGCCAAATCCATCCCTGTTGTGACCCCATAGACACTGAGAATATCCCCTCAGAGTGAGGGCCCTGGAGCAGAGCAAAGATTGCTGCATTGCCACACAGCTTTGTTCTTGGTGTTAGCTGATATAAGTACTGCACTTTCTACACCACGTTGGCTTGGCCATGGAGGTTGTAGACCCAGTTACCGGCGGAGTTAACTTGGGCTGTGGGGACTGGGCATGGGGCATTAATTCAGGGGCAGGGGGACTTTGCATTGGAGCAGGCCCTTATCTGTGCTGTAAAGCCTGCACTTTCCAGGCCTGCTCAGGGGCCAGGATGTCACTCACCTGCCCTGGGTGCTGAGAACAGCTGGTTCAGTGATGGAACAAGGTGCTTGTGTCAGGGCCCACTAATGTTGTCTTTTGTTTCCTTCGGAATTCAAACGAATTCCATCCTGCCCTGGGGTTTATTCCTCTGGAGACCCCTCTTTGTGCTGCGTGTCTCTGTCCCGTGCCTCTGGTGGTTCCTGCCCAGAACGGGGAAATCCGGTGAAACCACCGTCACTCCATATTCCATCCTTCTCTCCCAAGGGTACCAGTCTTGCCGGCAGGTGGTTGCTGCGTATTATAGCTGCCCCGAAGCACCTCTGGAAGCTCAGGTAATGAAGCCTTCCTGGCAAGTGTCCTCACTGGAGAATGAATGGGCTCCGTGGTGTTAGCAACAAACGAGACAGTGGAGCACGGTGGGGCCCCAGCTGGGCTTTTCTCACACCTTGTCTCTATCCAGGGAGAGAGCAAGATGGCTGGACGTGATCCATTTCCAAAGTGATCATATCTGGCTTTCTGCCCCTGTCACCCATTCCTGGCTTTCTGATCTGGTGGGTTTGAGCTCCCAGAAGCCAGCAGTGGCTGCTGCTGTCAGTTTAGCTTCTTCCAGGCCCTTTTAGCCAAGAAGCTCTTGCTTCTGGCAGACCCATGGACAATTCGTTACTCCCAGTTCAGCTGTCAGTGGCTGCTTTGGAATTTCTCAGAGCAGCCTCTGGTTGCATTCAAAGAGCTCATTCTCGTTTGCTGTCTGCAGGACGTTATCCTGACGAGTGGCTGCAGCCAGGCTATCGAACTTGCATTAGCAGTGCTGGCTAATCCAGGGCAGAACATCCTGGTGCCAAGACCTGGCTTCTCTCTCTACAAGACCCTTGCACTCTCCATGGGGATTGAGGTCAAATTCTACAACCTCTTGGTAAGGCAGTTAGGAGCGGAATGCCGCAGCCCCCTCTAGAGAGCTTCCAGGGATCTCTTACCCTCCTCATAAGAAAAGGGAGGAAGGCGTGAAGTGCCAAAGCCAAATAAGCTGCTGCCAGAGCCCATCAGCCCAGCCCTTCTCATGGGCCTTCAGCTTTCCATGGTGGCCGTGCTCCCCAAGGCCCCTGTGTAAGTGATGCCTTCTCACAGGGAGGAAGAAATGCTGGTGCCTTTCATTAGGCGCAAAGCACAGCTACGTCTGCGTGGTCTTTGCCCTGCACCTGGCCACACACGCTCCACATCCTGCACCTGGCGGCCTGGCCGGACCCTCATGCCTCACTCTGGGCCTGGACTCCTAGTCCCTCAGCCTGTGCCCAGCCCTGCTGCACTTCATCCCAATGCCTGGTTCCCAGCCCCCAGCTGGGTCCTCACTCCATACGCCATGCCTTATTCTTCATCTTCATGCACCCTCTCCCTCCTCCTCCTCACTAGCCTGAGAAATCCTGGGAAATTGACTTGAAGCACTTGGAGTCGCTGGTGGATGCGAAGACGGCCTGTCTCATTGTGAACAACCCATCTAACCCCTGCGGCTCCGTATTCAGCAAGAGCCATCTCCAGAAAATCCTGGCCGGTGAGTCTCTGAGCACTGAGCCAGGGCAGGGCTGTGGTTTGCTGCCTTGCCCTATCCTCTGCTTATCTGTTTCAGTCTAATTATGGTGAGCTCTATGGCAGGACCGGACCTATTATGTGGCAATGTTGGTGCTACAGAAATAACAGTACCAGGGCCTGGAGGATTCACCCCACACTCTGTGACCTACCCTGTTCCCAGGGCCTTTGGGACAACACTGCACAGAGTCAGCATGGCCAGGGAAGGGATGCAGGATGAGAGCTTCTAGGGTCTGTCCCTAACCCACTGTGTGGCCCTTCTCTGGCTGTATAATGGGGATCATGCCCCTGATCCACCTCTCAGAATCCATGCTGGGAAAGCCTTCAACATTATGATGAGTGGATCAGTGGTGTCTGTCCCAGGCCGGGGGTCAGAGCAGGTATAGGCCCTGCAAGCCTAGCCCTGGGAAGGATTGTTCCTAACAATGTATTCTCTAATGCTTTGTCTACTGGTTTGCAAGTCCGAAACAAGGAATATGGAGACGCTCTGTGGGTGGATTGGGGTCTGTTCTGTAGGGCTAGGGGAGAGCCCACCCCTGGCCTCTGTAGGATGAGGGTGAGTCTGCACCCTGTAGGGAAACAAGGCAGCCAGTTTCAGTGTTTACTTCTCTCCCACAGTGGCCTCGAGACAGTGTGTCCCCATCCTAGCTGATGAAATCTATGGAGACATGGTGAGTGACTGTCCCTGCCATGCACAAACTGCCCCCATAGCCTGGGTCTGTGGCTTCTCACTATACACTTGCCCCTTGGTAGCAGGATTTAAGAGTAACTAGCCCAGACAAGAGCCATAGCCATTAGTCCTGCTGCCCTTGAGAACAGCCATGTACTGTACTTGCAGCTCCCTGGTCCTGTCTGCCCAGCTGTCCCCTGGAAGGGCGTCTCGTGTCTGGTACTCTCCTTTCCTCCGAGTGGGTCAAACTCAGAGCTGCGGTGCGAGCACTCGTGCTCTTGTGTGCATTGCTGTGCTTGTGTCTCCCATCCAGGGGCCCCTGTCATCTCTTAATTAGGACCAGATGTGCAGGGGCTGGCTCTTTGCACTGCACATGAATTCCCCCTTGAAGCAGCGCTACAGCTCCCCCAAACCTGCTCTTTGCACTGTCTGTTTCATGCCAGAGTCTCACTGCTCATTGCTCAACTGCTTTGATATCCCTGCCAGTGAGTTAATGAGTCAATTCCCTGCCCTCCCAGAGCTCCCCTGTCTCTCACAGGGAATTGGCAAGGAGAGAGTGGCTGCTAATGCATCCTCCTGTCTCACAGGTGTTTGCAGAGTGCAAGTATGAGCCCATAGCAACTCTCAGCACCAACGTGCCGATCCTGTCCTGCGGAGGCCTCGCCAAGCGTTGGCTGGTCCCAGGCTGGAGGATGGGATGGATCCTGGTTAATGATCGGAGAGACATCTTTGGGAATGAGGTGAGGAACATTGTCTGGTGGCCTTCTCGATGTCAGCAATAGCGCCACACACTAAACATGCACGGCAGCAGGCACCTTCCCCTGCACGTGTGCACACCATTGCCTTTCACTCAGGCACAGGCATGCACTCTTCCTCCTGCTCACACGCGCTCCCTTGCAGGCTCACACGCACATGCCCTCATGCTCCTGCCTGCTGCTTCATGCACACATGCCGCCTTCTCTTCACAATTGCCAACTTTCACGCGGTAAATAAGCACCCCAACTTTCACAGTAGCCAAAAATCAAGCTAATCCCATTTCAAAACAAGGCCCAAACAAGCCAATCCCTAAGAACCCCAACACTCTATGTGACGAGATCCCCCCGGCGTGCAGTCTGGGACTGGGCCCGCTGGGCACCCCTGACTCTCTCCCCCCTTGCCCCTGCTTGCCAGGAGCCGATCAATAAAAAGAAGCAACAAGCTGCAAGCCAAACAAGCAACTCACAAGCCAATTAAGCCAAAAAACAAGCCTAATTTCTGCGATTTTTTTCGCGGGTTTGGCATGTCTGCTTCTCTTGCGTGCCACTTTGGAGGCGAAGGGTTTTGCTTTCCTCTCTCAGGCAGGCCCTGTTTCCCCTACAGGAATAACACAAAGTCGTGCTGCCCCCTTGTGGTCCCTGTATGCTCTAATGTGGTTTCTCCTTATTGGTGGGAACAAGATAGCAGGTAGTGGTGCAGCCTGAGCTTTGGCTCTTTAGTTATCATTCATTGATTTGTGGCCCGGTGATACCCCATAGAGCTGGGAGCTTTCCACAAATCTGGGGTACCCGAGCGCTCACAAAGGACAGCAGAGGGAGAGGGCAGTGTTGATATCATCTGTCCCCGGCTGGCCATGATGCAGTATCCAGTGGTGATTAAACAGAATAGAAATGAGCAGAGTGAGCCAAAGACTGCGTCACAACAGAGACTGGTTTGCAAAGGCTCTGGTTTGGGTTTGCTTCAGGCGAGTCCCAGCCCTTTGGTGTTGGCGCATTTGGTTGGGAAGCCCTGACACTTGTGTGCACAGTTCAGTCAAATCCACAGTCAATGACAATGGATTCTCAGGCACAAGGATTCTGAGATTCTGGGGGTGGTTGTGTACCAGTCTCAGCCCCAGACTACTTCAGAGAAGCCTAGGAGCTACTCTAGCATATCAGATGTGCTCTGGTAACAGGAAACTCCAGCTAGTGAGCTCTGGCTGCTTCCTGGCCCCTTTGTACCATAAGAGTGGTGTGAAAGGGCTGGATCCTAGCTAAGGATTGGGACCAGCTCTGGCCCTCAAACACAGCTAGTGACACTGGGGCCTTCATAGATAGTCTGCAGACACCTGCGATACAGACCCCAGATAATGGGACTGGCTCCGGAATGCTTTGCAAAGTTTGAAAAACACCCCTTGTCCAATTGTGGGCGTGTTTGATCCTATGAACAGCTAGAAATGCTGGCGTCAGGGTGGGAGCATTTTCCTTTCCTTCATGAGTGTGCGATCTTTGAGGTCAGAGTGTCACCTGTGTTTCAGATCAGGAATGGCCTTGTAAGCTTGAGTCAAAGGATCCTGGGACCCTGCACAATTGTCCAGGGGGCACTGGAACACATCATCCACCGAACACCCCCAGAGTTTTACCACAACACCCTCAGCTTCCTCAAGGTATGTCCCCCCGAGAGACAGGTATTTAGAGTGAGAGGGGACCAGCAGCATTCATCAGCAGGTCAAACAGGACTATGAATCATCACAGTGGTGTCTCGCTAGGGACCTCATCTTCCCATGTCCACTCTCTCCCAGCAGGAGGCGCTGGAGGGAGCAGGGCAGGAGTGCTGGTAGGGGGGAGCTCCTGGCTACTGCTGTCCTGACCTCTCCCAGCGGGGGGTGCTGCCAGGAGGGGGCAGGAGTGCCAGCTGTGGGGATCTCTTGACAATCATAGCACTGCCAGCCAGGAGGCACTGTAGGAAGAAATGCTGGGGGCGGGGGGTGTCTACACTGATTTGCTGAGGTCAGCTCAGTCGCCTCGACTGCACTCAAGGCCGTTAACATCTGTCCTGTTTGCATTAGATGCCCCTTTATTTGCAGTGGGGGACCTGTCTTGGGTTCTGGCCAAGAATTTGTCTCCAATTTGCTGAGCTGCTTCCTGGAATGTCCCGAGTCCTGAACTCTCTCCTTTCTGCCTTTCAGTCCAATGCTGACCTTTGCTACGCTGCCCTGTCTGCCGTCTCTGGACTCCAGCCCGTCCGGCCCTCGGGGGCCATGTACCTCATGGTAAGTGAGGCGCTAATGTGCCATTTTCAGAGCATTGCTGTTTGCTCAGTGTGTGCTGGATCCTGTTGCCCTGCCCAATGTCTGCCTTGTCTGCTTAAAATGTGAGTTGTTCAGGGA
>NW_020697213.1:2676970-2679849 GCF_002925995.2 Terrapene triunguis
TCTTACTGTGTCTGGGCAGCGCCTGGCACAGTGGGGCCCCATTCTTCAGAGAATCGTAGAGTGTAAGGCCAGGGGGAACCACTGTGTCATTTAGTCTGACCTCCTGTGTAGCACAGCCCAGAGAATTCCACCCAGCTACCCCTCTGGTGAGCCCAGTAACTTGTGTCTGGCTAAAGCAAATTGTCCAGAAAGGCACTGGTCTGGAGTTGAAGACATCAAGAGGTGGAGGATCACTACTTCCCTTGGCTGTTTGGTCCAATGGTTGATCGCCCTCACAGTTAAAAAACATTGTGCCTTATTTCTAATTTGAATGTGTCCGGCTTTAACTTCCAGCCGCTGATTCTCATTATTCTTTTGACTGCAAGAAGATTCAAGAGCCCTTTAGTACCTGTTATTTTCTCCTGTGAAGATACCGGTGTACTGTAAACAAGTAATCTCTCAATCTTCTTTATGAGAAGCTAAACAGACCAACCTCTTTATGTCTCTCACTGTAAAACGGTTTCTCCAGCCCTTGAATCATTTTTATGGCTCTTGTCTGCACCCTCTCCAGTTTTTCAGTATCCTTTTTAAAAGGTGGGCACGAGAACTGCTTCACGGTATTCTAGCATCAGTCTCACCAATGCTGCATACAGAGATAAAATCACCTCCCTTCTGTTCACTTATTTATACACCCAAGAAGTGCATTGGCCCTTTTTGCCGCAGCATCTCACTGGGAGCTCATGTTGAGTTGTTTGTCCACTATCACTTCTAAATCCTGTACAGAGTTATTGCTTTCCAGAATATGGTCCCCCATTCTGCAGGCATGGTGTGCATTCTGTGTTCCTAGGCATTCTTTATATTTGGCTTTATTAAAACTTATTTTGTTTGAATGGGCCCAGTTTACCAAGCAATCCAGATCACTCACTCTGCATGACTTCCCTGTCCTCAGCATTGTTTACCACTCCACTAATCTTTTGTGTCATCTTTATATTTACTGCCAGATCATTGATGAAAATGTTGAATAGTGTCATGTCTAGTACTGATCCTTGCAGAACCCCACTAGCAATACCCACACTCAGTGACTGTTCCCCAGGGACAACTATTTTTTTAGTTCTGTTGGTTAGCCAGTTCTTAATCCATTTATCGTGTGCTTATTCTTTATAGATATTGCTAATTTTTTAATCAGTGTCATGTGGTACTAAATCAAACACTTAACAAAAGTCTAAGTAGCTACACAGTTACTTTTTCAATCAAACTTTTAATCTCATGAAATAATGAAATCAGGTTTGCTTGACAAGATGTATTTTCCATAAAAACCACATTGACTGGCATTAATTATATTCCTATTCTTTAATTCTTTGTCAACTGAATCATCTTTACCATTATTTTGAGTGGGATGTCTATAGTTGCCCGAGTCATCCCATTTGCCCTTTTTGAAAATTGACACAACATGAACACTCTTCCGGTCTTCTGGAATTTCCCTAGTACTGCATGATTAATTAAAAATGAACCAGCAGGCCAAAGATCTGCTCAGCCAGCACTTTTAGGGCTCTTAGGTACAAGTTATCCAGGTCTGCTGTTCTTAAAATGTTTTATCTCTAGTAGATGCTGTTTAACATCCTCTTTTGTTACTAGTAGACTGGAAAGTAGCTCATTATCCTCAGGTAATATGAGTACATGATCATTCTCATTTCCAAATGTAGAACAAATATCTATTAAATACCCTTGCGTTTTCTACATCATTAACAGTTTTACCATCTCCCTCTAATAATGGGCTTATACCATTGTTAGAATTTCTTTTGTTCATAAAAAAATCCTCCTTATTCTCCTTACGCCTGCCAGCCATGAATGTCCCTTGATATCTTTAGCTTCCCTTATCAATTTTTTGTACTTCATCACTTCTAATTTATATCAATTGCTATCTATTTTAACCTTTTTCCATTTGTTATATATTGCCTTTTTATTTCTGATTGCTGACTTTATTTTGCCGCTGGCTTTTGGCCAAAGTTTTCTTCTTTCTTGATTGTGAATTCATGGCTTTTTGCCATCTAGTAAACTCTTCTTAAACAAGTGTGAATTTTCATTCACATTTTTCTGTGTAAATTTCACTCATAATTTCCCTCAGCCCCGTTGAAGCACCAAATATATATATTATTGGTCAGAACCTTCCTCTCTTTGCCCATAATGAATATAATTAGGTCATGATTGCTGGTCTCTAGGTAACACCCAACTTCCAGTTCAGTGAACAGTCCACCATTATCCATCACAATAAGGTCCAGAATAGAGTTACCTCCTGCTGGCTGCAGTCCCTTTGTGTTAGAAAATCAGCATCAAAATGTTTTACAAACTCTAATGGAGTTTTACTCCTGGCTGTAGGAGACCTCTAGCATGTCTTCTCAACTGAAGTCCCCCATCACAACCATTTTTCTTTCCACATATTACAGACAAGTATTTAAGAAGTGACTCAACCTGTTCTCTGGTCTGTAACAGATCCCCACCACTGCCCCCTCCTGGGCATTGACAGCACATTGATCCATGTGCATTGAAGAGCTGGTGGTTCTGCGCTATCAGTAACTCTAAAACAGGTTATGGTCTCTTTAATGGAGTCACCCTCCCCTCTGTACTCCCTCTCCTTCCTTGACAGGCCCTCCCACCTTGTCAGTAACAATAGTGGGGAGTATCAGGGGGTAGCCGTGTTAGTCTGTATCCACAAAAACAACAAGGAGTCCGGTGGCACCTTAAAGACTAACAGATTTATTTGGGCAGAAGCTTTCGTGGGTAAAAAACCTCACTTCTTCAGATACATGGAGTGAAAATTACAGATGCAGGCATTATATAATGACAGGTGAAGAGAAGGGAGTTACCTCACAAGTGGAGAACCAGTGTTGACAGGGCCAATT
>NW_020697213.1:2704849-2722432 GCF_002925995.2 Terrapene triunguis
TTCCCTATCACCTTACCACCTTCCAAGTGTTTGCAGATGATTTCCTTGATTACTTGCTCCATTATCTTCCCTGGCACAGAAGTTAAACTAACTGGTCTGTAGTTTCATGTGCTGGCCACTGCTTCCCGCAGCTCCCATTGGCTGGGAACAGCGAACCGCGGCCACTGGGAGCTGCGGGCGGCTGTGCAAATGTAAACAAACTGTCTGGTGGCCCGCCAGCAGATTACCCTGATGGGCTGCAGGTTGCCCACCACTGCTCTTGATTATGCTTAGAAACCTTTCTCCCAGAGTCCAAGCAGCATAGAGATATCAAGTTATTTTAGCTTGGGGTTTGATCCCCCTCCTGCCATGTGTTCTGAACTGCAAACTCAGCTGATGGGAGGCGTCCACTTGCAAGACTCATCTTCATGGGGGAGAGCAGAAGAACAGTCTTTTGTCCTTTTTAACATCCCACAATAGTCTGGTGTGTCTGGACCTTTCCTGTTGGGAAGGCTGTAACACCTTCTGCTGAAGCTCAGCACTTCACCCTAATTAATGTCTCTCTCCCTTCGGGTGATTTACGCAGTCACAGAGGCTCACAACACAACTGCTCAAATATCCCCTTACAATATGGGACACAGATGGTGTAAGTGAGATTAATGCCGGCAGCAACTCACAAGCTTTCAGTTAAAGTCTAAACACAAAACACATTTTTATAATTCTAATATCTGTTTTTACTATGCTAATACCCAGGTGAGCCACGCTGATCCCAGCCCTGGATTTGGCAGAGTTTAGTTGAGACATGGGGACTTTGGTCTGAACTGGCACCTGGTCTGCCTGTGTCACAGTTGGATTCTGCCATCCCTGCTCCCGGGGAGTGACTACCTCTTTCCATCCTTTGCAGCCAATCCTAGAAGGTGGGGTTTTTCAGGCTTGAGGAAAGTCCTGAAACATCTCAGACTCCCAGTCAGACAGCTGCAGCGTGTAGGGAGGGGAGGAGGGCACAGGAGAGCACAATGACTTAGGGCTATGAGATGCCTATGCAAATCCAGTGAGCGAAGAACCTTAACACTGGGAGGGAGCAGGTCGCAGGCATAGGTAAGAGCCAAATCAGTGTGTGAGAGTGAAAGTGTGCACATGACAGGTCTGAGTGTGCATGAGTGTGTACATGCACAGGGGAGTGTGTATATTTATATGTGGGTAAGGGAGCAAGTGTGTGTGTCTGCACAGAGAGAAACTGTAAGGGTGGGTGGGTGGATTGGCTAGTCTGGGGAAATTAATTGTGTTTTAAACATGCTAGTGAATGTGGGTTATTGATGTGTATTAAACACGACTCAGCACCTGGTTATTTACAAATGTGTTGGCTGGTTGTGGCCAGCCCTAATTCCATGGACTGGCCCCATGTTACAAGTTAATGTTTGTAATGTAACGTGTCAGCAAAGTGCTAAGTGTTGTTACATTACAAGGGCAGAAGCAGATGAGCCAGATTTGGGGAGCAGTTCTGTTGCTGCAGGCCTCCTTGGCTAGCCACTTAGAGCCTTTGTCTTAACACTTTCCACTGGTGGTGGCTGTGGGAGAGCTAGTGTAGACAGGGTGCTGCAACTTTTAATATTCTGTCATCTAACCCTGCTCAGAGCAAGCCTGGACAACATTGCAGTAAAAATGCCAGCGGCTGCTTGTGCCTTGAAAAGACACAGTAGCTAGGGGTCCCACGCTGCTAGCACAGCTGCAACTGCACCGGCGCTAGTGCAAAAGTGGGGAAGGCTAGGAAAATATGTGGGTAGCCCAGCCCAGAAAGTCTCACAGGACACAGCTCCACTAACAAACTGAGCTGTCAGCAACGAAGCTGGTGAGAGAGCCTGGGCGTGAGAGTGTGCGCACTGGCCAGGCAGTTCGGGAGTTATTTTTGCCCCATGCCTGCAGTGGCACAGTTATGCTGCCTTCTAGGTGCCTGTCCCACAGTTCCCAGCTTGAGTTTGGTACAGAGTCTTTCTGGGGTTGTGTGTTCACTTATTAATTTTATTATCTGTATTGCCATAGCACCTAGGAATTCCAGTCATGGACAGGAGTCCTTTGAGGCAGGCGCCATACAAACAGAACAAAGACAGTCCTTGCCCCAAAGAGCTTAGTATCAGACGAGAGCTGGAGTGTCTTAGGAACACAAGGAAGCAATTAGACAGTATGGTCGGCATGATAGGCAGTGGTCTACGCACACCCGCAGCCTAACTGCTGCCTGCTACAGTGGCATTTCTTTGACAGAATCAAGTTCATTCAGTGTTGTACGTTTCCCCTAGAAATGTCCAGAGGCTTCCTATTAATTTTCTAAGAGATTTTCTGGCACAGTTACACCCAGAACACCCAGGTTTTCTGATCTACAGCAATTAGCAGAGGAAATGTTCCCTTCCTGCTCTGCAGCTGATACTGTATGGGCCATGCTCTGTTCTGTAATTAATGGTGGGCCCAATATTTCACGTTCATAGTATAAAAGGGATTGAATTGCAATAACGATTAAAGCTGGTTGTTTGTCATAGCAAAAAGTTGGAAAAGTTTTTCATCGTTTCAGTTAACAAAAGAAAAGCTCCAGCTCACAGGATCTTAAGGACTCGTCAATGGTTATGAAAAATAAAATAAAATAAATATCTTCTGTTTTACAATAGAAATTGTCTAATAGACACCTCCCCACACACTGCATTATCGCAGACTTAGGGCCCCACCATGGGCCATTCCAGTAGGCGCTAGCTGGCCAGGGCAACAGATAAGAACATAACATAAGAACGGCCGTACCGGGTCAGACCAAAGGTCCATCTAGCTCAGTATCCTGTCTACCGACAGTGGCCAATGCCAGGTGCCCCAGAAGGAGTGAACCTAACAGGCAATGATCAAATGATCTCTCTCCTGCCATCCAGCTCCACCCTCTGACAAACAGAGGCTAGGGACACCATTCCTTACCCATCCTGGCTAATAGCCATTAATGGACTTAACTACCATGAATTTATACAGCTCTCTTTTAAACGCTGTTACAGTCCTAGCCTTCACAACCTCCTCAGGCAAGGAGTTCCACAAGTTGACTGTGCGCTGCGTGAAGAAGAACTTCCTTTTATTTGTTTTAAACCTGCTGCCTATTAATTTCATTTGGTGGCCCCTAGTTCTTGTATTATGGGAACAAGTAAATAACTTTTCCTTATCCACTTTCTTCACATCACTCATGATTTTATAGACCTCTATCATATCCCCTCTTAGTCTCCTCTTTTCCAAGCTGAAGAGTCCTAGCCTCTTTAATCTCTCCTCATATGGGACCCGTTCCAAACCCCTAATCATTTTAGTTGCCCTTTTCTGAACCTTTTCTAGTGCCAGTATATCTTTTTTGAGCTGAGGAGACCACATCTGTATGCAGTATTCGAGATGTGGGCGTACCATCGATTTATATAAGGGCAATAATATATTCTCAGTCTTATTCTCTATCCCCTTTTTAATGATCCCTAGCATCCTGTTTGCTTTTTTGACCGCCTCTGCACACTGCGTGGACATCTTCAGAGAACTATCCACGATGACTCCAAGATCTTTTTCCTGACTTGTTGTAGCTAAATTAGCCCCCATCATATTGTATGTATAGTTGGGGTTATTTTTTCCAATGTGCATTACTTTACATTTATCCACATTAAATTTCATTTGCCATTTTGTTGCCCAATCACTCAGTTTTGTGAGTTTTGTGAGATGCCACACGGTCTTATGAAAAGACCTAAGAAATCCTCTTTTTTGGTTGTGTTCCAATATGTGGCCTTATAATCAGGGCCAGCTCCAGGGTTTTTGCCGCCCCAAGCAGAAAAAAAAAAGCCGCGATCGCGATCTGCCGCAGCTCTACTGCCGCCGCTTCAGTCTTCGACGGCTGGTCCTTCCCTCCGAGAGGGAGTGAGGGACCCGCCGCCGAAGAGCCAGACGTGCCGCCCCTCTCCGTTGGCCGCCCCAAGCACCTGCTTGCTGGGCTGGTGCTTGGAGCCGGCCCTGCTTATAATGATGGACCACACACCTTGCAGGCCTTATTCAGGCAAACTTCCGTGACAGTGCAAAGGTTGGCTACACACAAACCTGCACTGCAATAACTAAGGCCATGTCTATGCTAGGAAACAAAGTGTGTTTTTTACACACCGTAGCTAACGTATGCTAGGTTCCCTCCTAGAGTTCACCTGGACCAGCTACATTGAGCAAATCCTGCAATTTGCCCTTTGTGCACTAGGGTGTTACACTGGGTTGGCTGTCTGCTTGTAAAGCCACATTCTTTCCCTCTGTAGACATGGCCTAAATAGGTTTTAATTCACATCTTTTATTACTTCGGTGCCAGGTTGCACTTAAGCTAACTGCAATAGGACCCTATAAATCGGAAATAAGAGGCTGCACGTAGACTTGCAGTGAAATAACTAATGGTGTGGATTAAAACTGCTTTGGTTATTCCGGTGCCAATGTGGAGAGCAGCCCAAACGAGCTGTGTCTGGGTATGGAGCTCTCTGGGTTTAACCCAATGGTTTTAGCAGTGTTTTCCCTTGCAGGGGCAGAGTAGACATGAGGAGTTAAAGGTGTCTAATGGTACTGATGGCATCAGAGCTTTATTATGCAGGTACGATTCTTAACTAGCACGGCTGTGTTTGCTGTTAGCGTACAGGAGGGGGAGAGTTTATGGCCTTGGTTTACAATGTGAGTTAGTTGAAGTTGTTTCTAGGCTGTCCATGGGGTGACTCAGGAGAGACATGTCAGGACCAAATGCTACAGCACAGTTCTGAGAGTCAGAGCTTTTGCAGCCTTCTTGCCAGACAGAATAGACCCACCAAGTCTATTTATCTAGAATGATCCTTGTACAGTCCCATCACTGCATTATCTGAGCACCCTGCAAACATTAGTGAAATCATCTTCACAGCACTAATGGGAGGTCTTATTATTATGATTTAACCATTAAACTATGATAGTGCCTAAGCAGGCAGGGCCCCATTGGACAAATGACACTCTGCTCTAAAGAGCTTACAATCAAAGAGACAAGCCATAACAGGGGGATGAGACCAACAAAGAGGTCAGGGTGGGGTGGAGAGATGGAATAACAAATAACTATTTTAGGATGTGCACTCTTCATAGCTAGCCAGTAGCAGTGATTAGAGCTAGATTCTCCGATGCTCAGTTTCTGCGGGGATGGGTGACCATATGTCAAGGCTGCTTCCCCACTCTGAACTTTAGGATACAAATGTGGGGGCCTGCATGAAAACTTCTAAGCTTAACTACCAGCTTAGATCTGGTCCGCTGCCACCATTTCCAAAGCTAATTCCCTTCCCTGGGAAGCCTTGAGAAACTTTTCACCAATTCCCTGGTGAATACAGATCCAAACCCCTTGGATCTTAAAACAAGGAGAAATTAACCATCCCCCCTCCTTCCTCCCACCAACTCCTGGTGGATCAAGATCCAACCCCCTTGGATCTAAAAACAAGGAAAAATCAATCAGGTTCTTAAAAAGAAGGCTTTTAATTAAAGAAAAAGGTAAAAATCATCTCTGTAAAATCAGGATGGAAAATAACTTTACAGGGTAATCAAACTTAAAGAGCTCAGAGGACCCCCCTCTAGCCTTAGGTTCAAAGTATAGCAAACAGAGATAAACACTCTAGCAAAAGGTACATTTACAAGTTGAGAAAACAAAGATAAACTAACACGCCTTGCCTGGCTGTTTACTTACAAGTTTGAAATATGAGAGACTTGTTCAGAAAGATGTGGAGAACCTGGATTGATGTCTGGTCCCTCTCAGTCCCAAGAGCGAACAACCCCCAAAACAAAGAGCACAAACAAAAGCCTTTCCCCCCCCAAGATTTGAAAGTATTTTGTCCCCTTATTGGTCCTTTGAGTCAGGTGTCAGCCAGGTTACCTGAGCTTCTTAACCCTTTACAGGTAAAAGGATTTTGGAGTCTCTGGCCAGGAAGAGTTTATAGTACTGTACACAGGAGAGCTGTTACCCTTCCCTTTATAGTTATGACACCATATACAACGCTAGTGTAAATAGCTCTCTGCCTACCCATCAGGCTGCACTGCCCTGTAGGCATTATGGCAGAGGTGAATTGAAGGAGGGATGTGAAGGAGGATAAAAGGGTGGCTTTATGGATTTGGACTGGGAGCTTTTCCCATTCATAAGTGGGGCACAGGAAGAGATTTGGCATTTGCTGCAGGTGTCATTGAAGAGCAAAGGTGGCAGTCAACCTGGAGCTAAGATCAGCCAGATAGGGTGTGCCCTGTAACACACAACCTATAACCTGGTGCTACTGCTCAGCGCGCCATATGTCAGGGTGGGCGCACTCCTGGGGCAGGGCTGCTGAGGGAGTGCTCTGCTTGGGCAGGCATGCATGAGGGCAAGAGGCGGGGACACAAATTTGCTGGGAGAGAAGAGGCCACTTAAATTAGATATTTTTAGCAAATACAATAGGCAAACGTCTGGACACAACTGATACAGATGGGAATGAAAAGGAAGCAACTGTTTACAAAAAAATAAAGCCAGGGCAAAGTGGGGCGCCTCAGCACTGCCATCATACCAACAAAATTTTCTCTATAGAGGTTTGCACATTTTTAATTAGCAAATGTAGCCCGGAGATGTGGGGCCAGACTCTCAGATGGTACAAATCGGTGTCACGCCATTGAGGAGCTGGTCCATGGTCGAAGGTGCTCGGGTATGGTGATGTAGATGGTATATAAGAACCTAGGCAGACTAGAACAGAGGCTTTGGGTTGTGGGGTGGGGGGAGGGATCCAGCCTGCCTAGGGACAGCCGATGACTGTCAGAACCTTTACCCCACAAACACCTTGGTGCTCTCCCTTCTGCATGGTAGAAGGTAGCTCCACCCTAGTCGGGTGCTGTCTTTATTGTTGCTGCTTTCACCACATTGGCTTCTAGATCTGTTAAGGCATAAATGGTAAAGGCTGTTACCTGGAAGCTGAATGGACAACAGTGATCTCTGACCAGCCTCCTTCCAATGTGTGCAGCTGTAAAGTGTCATAAAGAGCTGATATTTCATTTCACCTCTAGCCTGTTTGACAAAGCTCCATTGAGTAAGCAGAGCGGTGTGGCAGGAGGGCAGGGCAGGGGCAAGTTGTTTGCTGGGGCAGGAGGGTGGGGTGAGGGCAATGGGAAGTGCTTAGAAAAAAATCTTCCATTTTAGCTGCAGTTTGTGTTCCTGGAGAGCGTCTAAGGGCATAGGTGCTAGAACTAGGGGAGCTGCTGCACCCCTGGCTTGAAGTGGTTTCCATTATATGCAGGGTTTGCAGTTTGGTTCAGTGGCTCTCAGCATCCCCACTATACATATTGTTCCAGTGCCCCTGTCCAAGGAGCTGCTTCTGCTGAAGTCTCTGCTCTTTCCCACACAGCTCGCCAATGCAATGGGGGGCAGCCTTTCCCAGCACCAATGGCAGGGACACACATGGCTCTCCCAGCTGTACCACCAGTCAACATCCCCTTCCTTCTGTATCTGGAACTTGCTATCTCTTGTTCGTGTTCAGGTTAAAGGACATTCCGAGAGAGTGACCACATCCCTCCAGCGTAGGAACATAAGAACAGCTAGATAGGTCAGACCAAAGGTCCAGTTAGCACGGTGTCCTGTCTTCTGACAGTGGCCAATGCCAGGTGCTTCAGAGGGAATGAACAGGGCAATTTTGGGAGTAATCCATCCCCTGTCATCCACTCCCAGCTTCTGGCAGTTAGAGGAGAGTAAACTAGATTGAGAAATTCTTTCCAGAGTAATCACTGCTATTAGAAACCCAGGGAGAGTTATTTGAGGGAAAGGATTATTATGAGTTTTAACCTGACAGTGGCCCTTTAAATCTCATTTTTAGTTTGAGTGGGAAGTTTGCAGTATTGCAAATCTCAAGAAATCAAAAATCATGAGTCAGACCTCCAATAATCATTTGATTTCCTCTCTCCTCCCCCCCCCCCATCATGAGATTTGGGGAAAAATTGTTTTTAGTCTCTTGACTTTTTAACTCCCCTTTACTCTTCTGCCGATGTGTGTGCGAGAATTTCAGCTTGAAAAGTCAACCTTTAATGAGCACAAAATACATGCCTCTCCCTGGCTGCTCAGATTGGAGACTCCACTTACCCACACCTCACTCCTAACTTAGGGGAACTGACATCCCTTTCCTGTGATCTCTAGGCATGACTCATAGACTCATAGACTTTAAGGTCAGAAGGGACCATTATGGTCATCTAGTCTGACCTCCCGCATGATGCAGGCCACAAAAGCTGACCCACCCAATTTCCCTTATCTCAGCTGTTGAAGTCTCCAGATCGTGATTTAAAGACTTCAAGTCGCAGAGAATCCTCCAGCTTGCGACCCCTGCCCTATGCTGCGGAGGAAGGCGAAAAACCTCCAGGGCCTCTGCCAATCTACCCTGGAGGAAAATTCCTTCCCGACCCCAAATATGGCGATCAGTAGAACCCCGAGCATACAGGCAAGATTCTCCAGCCGGACCCACATTTTACCAGCGATGGCACGTTATTGCCTAATTGACTAAAATCACGTTATCCCATCAAACCATTCCCTCCATAAACTTATCTAGCCTAATCTTGAAGCCAGAGAGGTCTTTCGCCCCCACCGTTTCCCTCTTCTTGAAGCAGCCAGTTCTGGAACCCACCAGGGAGAGGCAATTCTTGATTCAGTCCTAAGTGCAGAATAGCATCTCATCCAAGAGGTGAATATAGCTGAACCACTTGGTAATAGCAACCATAATAATTAATTTAACATTCCTGTGGCGAGGGGATACCAAAGAAGCCCACCATAGTAGCATTTAACTTCAGAAAGGGAAACTACTCAAAAATGAGGAAGCTACTTAAATGGAAATTAAAAGGAACAGTCGCAAGAGTGAAATGCCTGCAAGCTGCATGGAAACTATTTAAAAACACCATAATAGAGGCTCAAACTAAATGTATGCCCCAAATAAATGTAAAAAAACCCAAACAAACAGTAAGAGGACCTAAAAAATTCCACCAAGGCTAAACAGCCGAGTAAAACAGGCAATTGGGGGCAAAAAGGCATCCTTTAAAAATGTGATATCAAGCGTACTGAGAAAAATAGAAAGGTGAATAAACTCTGGTAAGTCAAGTGTAAAAGTATAATTAGGCAAGCCAAAAAAGAATTTGAAGAGCAACTCCAAAAGACACAAAAATTAACAGCAATTTTTTTAAGTAGCTCAGAAACAGGAAGGTTGCCAAACAATCGAGGTGCTAAAGGAGCATTCAAAGAAGACCAGGCTATTGCAGAGAAGCTAAACAAATTCTTTGCATTGGTCTCCATTGCAGAGGATGTGAGGGAGATTCCCACACCTGAGCTATTCTTTTTAGGTGCTAAATCTGAGGGACTGTCCCAGATTGAAGTGTCCATAGACGAGATTTTGGAACATATAGATTTTAAAATTTTATTAAGATGATGTTTAAAAAAAAGTGAACTGTACAGAGTTTAAGCATAGAAGTTTCTGGTTATCAGGGAATAACGTACAGATTATCGAGGTAGTACCGTTTAATTTAAGTCACCAGGACCAGATGGTATTCCCCCAAGAGTTCTGAAGGAACTCAAATATGAAATTGCAGAACTATTAATTGTGGTATGTAGTCTATTGCTTAAATCAGCCTGTGTACCAGATGACTGGAAGGTAGCTGATGTAATGCTGATTTTTAAAAAAGGCTTCTGAGGCAATCCTGGCAATTACAGGCCAGTGAGCCTAACTTCAGTACCAGGCAAATTGGCTGAAACTATACTAAAGAACAGAATTATCAGACACAGAGATGAACATGATATTTTGGGGAAGAGTCAACACAATTTTTGTAAAGGGAAATCATGCCCCACCAATATATTACAATTCCTTGAGGGTGTCAACAAACATGTGGACAAGGGGGATCCAGTTTGTATAGTATCAGGGGGTAGCCGTGTTAGTCTGTATCTACAAAAACAACAAGGAGTCTGGTGACACCTTAAAGACTAACAGATTTATTTGGGCATAAGCTTTCGTGGGTAAAAACCTCACTTCTTCAGATGCATATTTGGGCATAAGCTTTCGTGGGTAAAAACCTCACTTCTTCAGATGCATAGAGGTCTCTATGCATCTGAAGAAGTGAGGTTTTTACCCACGAAAGCTTATGCCCAAATAAATCTGTTAGTCTTTAAGGTGCCACCAGACTCCTTGTTGTTTTTGAGTGTGTATAGTGTACTCGGACTTTCAGAAAGCCTTTGACAAGGTCTCTCACCAAAGGCTCTTAAGCAAAGTAAGCTGTCATGAGATAAGAGGGAAGGCTTCTCTCATGGATCAGTAACTGGTTAAAAGACAGCAAACAAAGGGTAGGAATAAATGGTCAGCTTTCACAATGGAAAGAGGTAAATAGCAGGGTCCGCTAAGGATCTGTACTGGGACTTGTGCTATTCAACATATTCATAATGATCTGGAAAAGAGGGTAAACAGTCAGGTGGCAAAGTTTGCAGATGATACTAAATTACTATATGGATCCATCAGGAGCTCTTTAATGACCTGAAAATCAACAAGGAATGCTACAAAAAGTGGAAACATGGACAATTTGCTAAAGATGAGTACAAAAGGATCGCACATGCAGCAACAAAATCAGAAAGATTAAGGCACAAAATTAGTTACACCTAGCAAGGGACATAAAATGCAATAAGAAATGGTTCTTTAAATAGATTAGGAGCAAGAGAATGATGAAGGAAAATGTAGGTCCTCTACTTAGGGTGGAAGAAGAGCTAATGACTGATGACATCAAGAAAACTGAAGTGTTTAATGCCTATTTTGCCCAAATAAATTTGTTAGTCTCTAAGGTGCCACAAGGACTCCTTGTTGTTTTTGCTGATACAGACTAACACGGCTACTCCTCTGAAACCTATTTTGCTTCAGTCTTCCCTAAAAAGGTTAATGGTAATGGTGACCAAATACTCAATCTGATTAATATTAACCACTGGGGGAAGAAACGCAAGCCAAAATAGGACAAGACCATGTTACAGATTTTTCAGATAAGTTAGCTGTATTTAAGTTGGCAGGGCTTGATAAAGTTCATCCTAGGTTACTTCAGGAACTAGCTGAAGCAAGAAGACCAGAGAAGGGCAAACACAGGGGAACAAAGAGGACCCAGGGAATTATAGACCAGTTAGTTCAACTTTGATACCTGGAAAGATACTGGAACAATTATTAAACAATCAGTTTGTAGGGTTATAAGGAATAGCATGGATTTGTCATGCACAAATCATGTCAAACCAACCTAATTCCCTTCTTTGACAAGATTACGGGTCTAGTAGATGGAGGGCAGCAGTAAATGTGATATATCTTGATTTTAGTAAGGCTTTTGACACAGTCTAACATGATATTCTCATAGATACACTAGGGAAATGTGGTCTAGATGAAATTACTCTAAGGTGAGTGGACCACTGGTTGAAAGACCGTACTCAAGGAGCAGTTCTTAATGGTTCGCAGTCAAACTAGAAGGGTGTCTCTCGTGGGGTTCCACCGGGGACAGTCCTGGATCTGGTACCATTCAATATTTTCATTGATGACTTACATAATGGAGTGAAGAATATGCTTATAAAATTTGAAGATGGCACTAACCTGGGAGGGGTTGCAAGCTCTGTGGAGGACAGGATTAGAATTCAAAATAACTGTGACAAAGAATTAGTCTGAATTCAACAAGATGAAATTCAATAAAGACAAGTTCAAAGCAGTTCACTTAGGAAGGAAAAATCAAATGGAGAACTACAAAGTGGGGAATAACTGTCTAGGCAGTAGTATTCGTGAAAACGATCTGGGGGATTGCAAATTGTATGAGTCAACAATGTGATGCAGTTGCAAAAAAAGGCTAATATCACTCTGGGGTGTAATAATGGGAGTGTCATATGTAAGACACAGGAGGTATTTGTCCTGCTCTACCTGGTGCTGGCCAGGCCTCAGCTGGAATACTGTGTCCAGTTCTGATGCCACACTTTAGGAAAGATGTGGACAAACTGGAGAGAGTCCAGAGGAGAACAAGAAAAATGATAAAAGGTTTAGAAAACTTGACCTATGAGGAAAGGTTAATAAAACCCTGGGAATGTTTAGTCTTGAGTAAAGAAGACTGAGGGGGGACCTGATAACAGTCTTCCAACATTTTAAGGGCAAGTAATGGGTTTAATCTGCAGCAAGTGAGTTTTAGGTTAGATATTACTAAAAAATATCTAACTCTAAGGGTAGTTAAGCACTGAAATATGCTTCCAAGGGAGGTTGTGTAACCCCCATCAATGGAGGTTTTTAAGAACAAGTTGGACAAACACCTGTCAGGGATAGTCTAGGTTTACTAGGTCCTGCCACAGCACAGGAGGCTGGACTTGATAACTTCTCAAGGTCCCTTCCAACCCTAAATTTCTATAGTTCTATGATTCTGCTCAAGATTGTTAAGTACAAAGCTGATTGCAAAGGGATATCACAAAACTGGGAGCCTGGGCAACAAAATGGGAGATGAAGTTCAGTGTTGGTAAGTGCAAAGTAATGCATATTGGAGAAAAAAATCCCAACTATACATACAAAATGATGGGTTCTAAATTAGCTGTTACCACTCAAGAAAGAGATTGTGGAGTCATTGTGGACAGTTCTCTGAAAACATCTGCTCAATGTGTAGCTGCAGTCAAAAAAGCTAACAAAATGTTAGGAACCCTTAGAAATGGGATAGATAATAAGACAGAAAATATTATAGTGCCACTATATAAATCTAGGGTATGCCCACACCTTGAATATTGTTTGCAGTTCTGGGTGCCCCATAACAAAAAAGATATTAGAAGTGCAAAAGGTACAGAGAAGGGCAACAAAAATGATTTAAGGGCATGGAACAGCTTCCATATAAGGAGAGATTAAAAAGGCTGGGACTGTTCAGCTTAGAAAAGAGATGACTAAGAGGGATATGATAGAGATCTGTAAAATCATGACTGGTGTGGAGAAGTGAATAGGGAAGGGTTATTGGCCCCTTTCACATAACGCAAGAACCAGGGCTCAACTAATGAAATTACTATGCAGTAGGTTAAAACAAAGTACTTCTTCACACAACACACAGTCAAGCTGTGGAGCTCATTGCCGGGGAGGTTGTGAAAGCTGAAAGTATAACTGGGTTAAAAATGAATTATCTAAGTTCATGGAGGATAGGTCCATCAATGGCTATTAGCCAAGATGGCCAGGGATGCAACCCCATGCTCTGGGTGTTGCTAAACCTCTGACTGCCAGAAGCTGGGACTGGAGAAGAGGGGATGGATCACTTGATAATTGCCCGGTTCTATTAATTCCCTCTGAAGTACCTGGCATTGGCCACTGTCGGAAGACAGATACTGGGCTAGATAGACCATTGGTCTGACCCAGTCTGGCCGTTCTTAAATTACTTGACTCTCTCCTTTTCTGGTTTATTTCCTTTGATAAAAGAAGGGCTGAATGATAAATAACTTGAGGATCACTGCCCTAATTAATGTATCATGATTAATGTACATAGCACTTTTAAGGGTTAATCATCTTCTTTTGTACAGTAAGAGAGCTGATCAGCAGCATTCAAATAACCAAGTCCAGATTAATGAGCCAGCGAATAGCTCTAGAAGTGGCTTAGTGTCGTCAATTAGAGTTGATGAGTTACATATTACAGAACTTTAAACTTCTATCAAGCTCATTCATATAAGTGATGTCACAGTAAAAACAATATGGGATTGGTTTAGCCTTTTGCAAGAAGCAACATTTCCCTGTCTTCCCCATCCCCTCACTTCTCTGTCCAAGACTGGGCAGCGCTCCCCCACACCCCGCTTCTCCCCGTGCTCTGGACCCCCCTTGCCTCCTGCAGCTCCAGACCTCCTCTCCCTGCTGCATCTGCTGTGCCATCCTCTGCATACTCTCCTCCCTCCTGCACCTCATTCCCCTGCAACCCTTCAATCTGTCTCCTGCTCCCCTTACTCTCCCCACCCACCTGTTACAGGGTCTCTGAGGGTCTGTCTACACCAGGGGTTCTCAAACTGGGGGTTGGGACCCCTCAGGGGATCATGAGATTATTATGTGGGGGGTCGTGGGCTGTCAGCCTCCACCTCAAACCCCACTTTGCCTCCAGCATTTGTAATGGTGTTAAATATGTAAAGACTCAGGGGGTAGCCATGTTAGTCTGTATCCACAAAAACAACGAGGAGTCCAGTGGCACCTTAAAGACTAACAGATTTATTTGGGCATAAGCTTTCATGGGTAAAAAACCCACTTCTTCAGATGCATGGAGTGAAAATTACAGATGCAGGCATTATATACTGACACATGCAGAGAAGGAAGTTACCTTACCAGTGTTGACAGGGCCAATTCAATCAGGGTGGATATAGTCCACTCCCAATAATAGATGAGGAGGTGTCAATGCCAGGAGAGGGAAAGTTGCTTTTATAGTGAGGGAGCCACTCCCAGTCCCTATTCAAGCCCAAATTAATGGTGTTAAATTTGCAAATGAATTTTAGTTCTGCTGTTTCTCTTTGAAGTCTGTTTTTGAAGTTTTTTTGTTCAAGTATGGCTACTTTTAAATTTGTTATATTTGTTAAATTTGTCCAGGGAGATTGAAGTGTTCTCCTACTGGCTTTTTTATGTTACCATTCCTGATGTCTGATTTGTGTCCATTTATTCTTTTACGTAGAGACTGTCCAGTTTGGCTAATGTCCCTGATGGTGTGGCTGGGTCCTCTGATGGTGTCACTATAGTAAACATGGGGACAGAGTAGGTAATGAGGTTTGTTACAGGGATTGGTTCCTGGGTTGGTGTTTTTGTTGTGTGGTGTGTAGTTGCTTCAGGTTGGGGGGCTGTCTGTAAGCGAGGACTGGCCTGCCTCCCAAGGTCTGTGAGAGTGAGGGATCGTTTTCCAGGATAGGTTGTAGATCACTGATGATGTGCTGGAGAGGTTTTAGCTGGGGGCTGTATGTAATGGCCAGTGATGTTCTGTTATTTTCCTTGTTGGGCCTGTCCTGTAATAGGTGACTTCTGGGTACCCGTCTCGCTCTGTCAATCTGTTTCCTCACTTCCCTAGGTGGGTATTGTAGTTTTAAGAATGCTTGATAAAGATCTTGTAGGTGTTTGTCTCTGTCTGATGGATTGGAACAAATTTGGTTGCATTTTAGGGCTTGGCTGTAGACAATGGATCGTGTGATGTGTCCTGGATGGAAGCTGGAGGCATGTAGGTAAGTATAGCGGTCAGTAGGTTTCCAGTATCATAGATTATTAGGGTTGGAAGGGACCTCAGGAGGTCATCTAGTCCAACACCCTGCTCAAAGCAGGACCAATCCCCAACTAAATCCCCAAATGGCCCCCTCAAGGATTGAACTCAGAGCCCAGGGTTTAGCAGGCCATTGCTCAAACCACTGAGCTATCCCTCCCTCCCCCAAAGGGTATTTCTCACAAGGCAGAGGGAGGAAATGAACCTGGATTTCCCACCCGCCAGTAGAGTACTCTAACCACTGTACCACACAGGGCTTATAGGGTGGTGTTTATGTGACCATCACTTATTTACACTGTAGTGTCCAGGAAGTGGATCTCTTGTGTGGACTGGTCCAGGCTGAGGTTGATGGTGGGGTGAAAATTGTTGAACTCCAGGTGGAATTCTTCAAGGGCCTCCTTGCGGTAGGTCCATATGATGAAGATGTCATCAATGTAGCGCAAGTACAGGAGGGGCTGTTAGGGGGCTTATTCCTTCACCCTCTCGCTTCCCTGGTCCTTCTCGCATGAAGAGAGCAACAATACCCAAAGTCCGAAGGTGCAAATAATTCAATGTTTATTGGGGTGAACTTCCAGCAAGCATGATTCCAGTGGTGAACCACTGGAATGGGTAACCTAGGGAGGTGGTGGAATCTCCTTCCTTGGAGGTTTTTAAGGCCCGGCTTGACAAAGCCCTGGCTGGGATGATTTAGTTGGGAATTGGTCCTGCTTTGAGCAGGGGGTTGGACTAGATGACCTCCTGAGGTCCCTTCCAACCCTGATATTCTATGATTCTATGATTCCTTCCTCAGTGTCCCCCTTCCCAGCTCTGACACCACAAAGCCTTGCCTGTGTCCCTGTTCCCATTCCCCCCTTAGCAAAACATGATTCCAATTCCCCCCCTTACTTCCTGATTGACTGCAGACTATATAGTAAAACTTAGGTTCTGCTTAGCTATACCTTAACCAATCATTTTACTAAACTTTAACTAACTAATCCTAACATATTGTAACATGATTATCTAACCAATTATATCCCATCACCTTAATTGGTTTACACCCAACAAAATTAATTATACAGCAGACAGAAACAATCACAAAACCAGACAGAGATTATACAGACAAACAATAGGGAAATGGGGACTACAATGATAGAACAACAAAGAAATGAGGATTTCACACCCCAGCTATTGATAAGTGAGTTCTTGCCAGACAGGACGCTATCAAACTAAGTTTTCTTTAAATTTTCTAGGCTCTTCCCTTTCTCTGGAGGTGATAAATTGGATCACCTTTTTAACAGCCCCAAACTACCTTATTTCAGTGCCCGTTCGCTTCCCAGTTTATTGCTGCCCCTGCTGTTTAGCCAAAGGCCTTAGCCTAAGAACAAGGCCTTAGATTATCATAGTGAGAGAAGGCCTATAAACAGGCAGACTGTGATTTTGATTCTTGTTTTGTACTTCTATAACTAGCTAAGTAATAAGAATACACCTAAATTCTTAAAGTATAGGCCTTTGCAGACAGGCCTGAATATCTATATCCTAACAGGGGCGCTAGGGGATGAGAGCTGAGGAAGCGTTGTTCTAAGTCAGCCATAAAAATGTTGGCATACTGTGGGGCCATGCGGGTACCCATAGCAGTGCCGCTGACTTGAAGGTATAAGTTGTCCCCAAATCTGAAATGGTTGTGGGTGAGGACAAAGCTCAGCCACCAGGTGTGCCGTGGCCTCATCAGGGATACTGTTCCTGACAGCTTGTAGTCCATCCTCATGTGGAATATTGGTGTAAAGAGCTTCTACATCCATGGTGGCCAGGATGGTGTTTTCAGGAAGATCACCAATGCATTGTAGTTTCCTCACGAAGTCGGTGGTGTCTCGAAGACAGCTAGGAGTGCTGGTAGTGTAGGGTCTGAGGAGAGAGTCCAAATAGCCAGACAATCCTGCTGTAAGAGTGCCAATGCCTGAGATGATGGGGCATCCAGGGTTTCCAGGTTTATGGATCTTGCGTAGTAGATAGAATACCCCTGGTCGGGGCTCTAGGGACGTGTCCATGTAGATTTGTTCCTGTGCTATAGCAGGGAGTTTCTTGAGCAGATGGTGTAGTTTCTTTTGGTACTCCTCAGTGGGATCGGAGGATAGTGGCCTGTAGAATGTGGTGTTGGAGAATTGCCTGGCAGCCTCTTGTTCATAATCCGATCTGTTCATGATGACTACAGCACCTCCTTTGTCAGCCCCTTTGATTATAATGTCAGAGTTAAAAGCAACTGAGGGTCCTGTGGCACCTTTAAGACTAACAGAAGTATTGAAGCATAAGCTTTCGTGGGTGAATGCCCACTTCATCAGACGCAAGTAATGGAAATTTCCAGAGGCAGGTATAAATCAGTATGGAGAT